>NW_025955470.1:0-25936 GCF_022376445.1 Fomitopsis serialis | reverse complement strand
GGACGGTGTAAGCTGACAGGATTGCCGGATCTGCGACAGGGGAATAATCTTCCCTGTGGCAGACCATTGCTTGAGGACGGCGGTTTCTTGACCGAATACATCAAGTGGGAGGAGTCAGCCGCAGGCGCGAAGCGAGTGTACCACTCTACATACGCGAGCGGACCCCGTGGCCACCATGGAGGTGCAGACCCTCCGCCTTGCACCGCAGGGAGCTTGCGCGGTAGAGCGAAGATAACCTTCACTCTCCCCGCTCTTGTCCCTGTATACATAATTAGCCGTTCAGCAGGTGGGTATAGAAACAATTACTTACCTCGTACGCCGGTGGACTCCGCATCTCCGCTCTCCAACACGATGACGGTGTCGAAGCGGTCTTTCCGCCCTGATCGCACCGAAGCCGGTATGGCCTTCACAACATCAATGTCAATCTCCCGTCGTCCAGCTCGTAAGGTGTGAATGCGAATTTGTGGAAGACATCGACGCGCTGGAACGGCAGCCACGTTCTGGAGAGGTCTTGTCTGTTGAGTCGGAGTGAGTCAGGCTGCAAAGCGTTGATGAACTGAACGAGTGCGGTCGTAAATCCGGGTGCGTGATGGCGGGTTTGAACCATAGCTAGGTTTTGTTGAGGAGCAGGTGCGTACTTCGCTATTTTGATAGATGTCCCCGCTATGTCCACGCCTTCCGTTGTGACAGAGTGGGGAGGTTCTTCTGGTACCGATGAACCGGTCTCGGCATGTTCTTCGTCCTCCGGGTGTTCAGCATCCTCCTCCGCTTGACGTTCCCTCTGGAACATCTCATAGAGAGCCATCTTCTCGTTGCGGGTGATCCACCGCATCATTTGCGGGAACTCGTCGCGGTGGTTTGATGCTCGCCAAGCGTCCTTCGCGAAGTCGATGTGAAGTCGCTCGAACATCTCCGTGTTGTAGTTATCCGTCGTCCCGAAGAGCCGGATGGACTGGACATAGTGCAGAAGGGAGTGGATTTTAGGTATGTTGAAATCATCCCGTATACCGAGGTCGACCAACACTTGCTTGTTGGCATGGAACGTCTTGAGTGCATCCTCCATGTATTCCAAGGTAGTGTCGTCATGCGTGGGGTACTGCGCTAAGTAGATGAAATCCAACAGAGACCTGAAGGTGAGCATTGTTGACTTTGAGACCTTGCCAACGAGACATGCGAGGAGGACTCGAGCCATTTCTTTCCTCTCTTTCCCAGATATCTGAGAAAGAGAGGAGATGCCGTTACGGAAATGACGGATGCCGTACGCAGGGGGCAGGCATCGGAGGCGGCTGTCTAGTTCCTCTGCGGTGAGAAGCTCTTGACACCAAGTGACGACGTGTTTGAACACCCCCTGGTAAAGCTGGTGGAGAACATCTGGTGTTATGGATAGATGTATGTCTGCGTAAGGGAGATTGGTCCAGAACGGCGACCGCGCCGCACCGTTCACGTCCCGTAGCATGCATTCGACTTCAGCCGCAGCCGCACTGCGACCACCCGACCATGCATCGTCGATGATACTCTCTGTGAGCTCGGTGCGAGGGCTGCTCGGGTCTTTCTCCCCGAGCTTGTCCGCTGGACATTGGCACTTCGGGCAGGTCCCGTACTTCGAGCAAGTGACGAGGCATTGCTCGGGTAGTCAGCGACATATGCGGCGAGGATAGGATATATCCTGCGCACGCAGCCATCACCTCCGGTCATCTCCACACCTTCGACACCAGCTTTGATGAGGGGCTCGACAATGAGGCGCATGGAAGCGTGGAAGAGCTTCTGCGTTCGAGCCTTGCTTTCGCGATTGGTGAGGCCCTTCTTGCTGACCTTAGAGACAGGCAGGTACCCAAGAAGGATACAAGCGTGCTCGGACGGTTTGCGGCGGATGGCACGGGGTATGTTGCCGAGGGTGAGGTAGACGGGGTAAGCAGACTTGTTACCGGAAAACTGTGTCAGCTGAGTCTTGTCGGTGGCCAATATGACTGACGCGAGGGCGGCGCCCTCAGGTAAGTGTTCCTAGCACGGAACATAGCATTAGCAACATTCTACTGGTTGTACCATTGATGAGCTGTCTGACTTACCTGTACGGTGTCCCACCAGAGGCCCGTCCACATCTCCGTGTATATGCGCCTCAACCGCGACTGGTCCGCAAAGACTCGTTTGGGCCGGTATACAATATGTTTGGCATGCGCTGGATTGCCAACCAAGGCCTTAATCGCTTCGATGATGTCCCTGTACCGCACCATGTGCTTCTCATCTGGTCGATCAGGGAAGGTGAGCGTAGCAGTCTGCCATGATGCTCGGTCCGGGATGCTGTCCACCTTCTGGAAAAGCTGTCGGACGTCTTTGAAACTGAGTTCCAGCTTCTCAACAACCTACGCAAAGACTCGTAATGAGTGATTAAACCCACACAGGCGTGGCCAACTCACCCCCGGTATGAGAAGAAACCTGTTCAGTGAGTTCTGCCCGACGTCTTCTCTGACAGCCCACATTGCCACCCGCCAATCTAGCTCGGATGCAAAGGGCTTCCACTTGAGGTTAGGATCCTTAGCCGCTTGCTCATCCACACCCACTCCATCCACATCCATTGCGTCCTCGGGAGGGTCCTCTTGCTCAACATCCTCTCCAAAATAAGCCTTCCACGTGTCGACAACGGTCTCCTCCATTCTGATTACGCGCCCCGCTCGGGGGTCTTCATCCTCCACCCGGGTGTCTTCGTCGTCATCCAGAGCTGGCAGTCGAGCTGTCGGGGGAGGCCGAGAACTGGATGAAGACGAAGACGCTTCACCCTGGTCTCCGTTGGGCCCATCATCAACAGTAGAAGTAGGCAGAACGAACCGGAACAGATCCCTGTTCTCCATGATGTCATGGAAATCCAGTGGTTCCTCGTCCGCGTCGCTCGAGTCCTGGATAACGGCGTGTACCTGTTCCACAACTTCAGGTACCAGGCGGTCGTGAGGAACGGGGTTCTTGCCCTTCCTGTACCATTTGCAGGACTTTGCAGAGCTCAAATGAGCCATCATGCCCTGTGCTGTCCTGAATGGTCTGTCGCATGCCGGACAGGTCCTGTCGTCGTAATCCCCTGGGCGGAGGAATGGTACGTTCATCTTGCACTGGCCAGTCAGTAGAGGTCAGTACATGATCCCTGATAGAGGATATTTCACACAAATCTCACCGGGACAGTATGACGCTCTGGATGAGATGAAAAGCGTAAGAAAAGCCTTGGGAAGAATATGAGCGACGGCGCGTGGTCTCCGCTCAGCGTCTCATACTCATTCAGTCGCTTAGACGGACGTAAACGCCCATGTTACGGCGTGGATATGGGCTTCTCCACCACCGCTTTTTGTACCCACCTCCATGATCTATGCACCGTCATTAATATCCTTACAGCTATAGAACTTGGCAAGCGTATCTGCGCATCCATGGGTGCTTTATCACTGTAGGATTTATTACGACGCCTTGCTTCTAACTGGTTGTCTCTGTGAGCACTGATACCTCCGTACCTCTGAATTTTATTAAGCTATTGAAGTTACTCCACCTGTACGTACTTTTCACAGTCTCTCGGTATTGATTGCATTGCGTGAGTGCCGTTGCATATCTGTTGCATTCTGATGGTGTGAAGGCTTACCGGGAAAGGTCTTGGACATTCCATGTCCCTTCCTTTTGGGCTGACCCTAAGAAGTTGCCGCGCCCCCACAAACCGAAGAGCCACCGTGTATTTCGAGCTATATATGCCGGACGGTCTGTCGCAAAAATTGTACGTTCATGACGTTCATGCTGCCTTCTTCTGATGTGGTCCATCAAGGTATCCTATGTCGTCAGTTGGTAGAAGCGAACTGACTGAAATGAAGCGCACAGATTGACACCGCACTAGTTGTGGTCTGTTGTCCCGATTCAATTTCCCATGAACGAGACAAGTGCCGACAACTTGAACGGTGACTCCTCACTCCTCTGCAGCACGACATACACTCGCTCTCAACATGGCGACGCCTCGCCGTTCTGTTGCTTTCCTCACGCAAGGAATCTCTCTGGCTCTGATACGGATATCGACTCCGACTCTGCGGGGCAACCGACTTCGGTTCTGACATTGACGGCAGTCAGCCGTCTTCCGAGATCGACTCCACCCTCTGCCTCAAACTCCTCCTCAGATCAACCGTCCTATCAAGGTCGCCTCTGACTGGTCTCCGGCCAGCCGGTCAGCGTGCAATCGTTCGATAACAAGGCGCATCGCCTCACTCGACCTTCGGTGCGGAAAGCTCTCAGGGACATCGTCTCGGAACCGTTACCGTCGGAGTTCTGGGCCATTTGAAGAAGTTTGAAGTGAATCCGGTGGATCACGATTTCATGGTGTACGTATTCGAGGAGATATGGAGCTTGCGGGAAATTTGGGAGCTCTCCAACCCGATCACTTCGTGCAGAAGGTGAGATGTCAGTCTCAATATATGAATGGTTGGTGTCAATATCAACCTCAGGACATACCCCACATTGAGGAACGTCGCTGCTGGGTGCTGCAGGACATACTGTCCAAACTCTGGCAGCTGAACCCCGCTTATCCCGACGCGTCGGACAATGAAGACGCATCAATGCTCCACGCTAATTTGGATGACGACGACGACGTTTCAATGCACCACACTGATTCGGACGATGATTCTCCAACCTCGGCTCAGCATGTGGTTAGCTTTCCTTCAACGCGTGCGGTGAGTTCCAAGAACACCTTTCTCTTATTCCGGCTAACGCGTTACACAGCGTTGACTTCTGGCCGGAGTCTCGGAAAGCAGTGGTTCTGGGACCACCGTTCATGGGACTTCTCCATCGCATGGCCAGCGTTTCGCGAGTCTCTCAATAGGAGTGCATTTCGGGTCGAGATGCAGGATAACGTTCAGACTTCTCAATGCGATCTTCTCACCGTCGATGTACAGTTCCGCATGAGGGGCGGGGTGGTTAGGACTATCAGGAAGAAGGATGAACTCGGAACTGAGTTCTTCTTTTGCATGGGGGTGCAGTCAGTGGGGGAGCTCAGTACGAGATGAAGAAGGTATGTCCAAGCCTCCAAGCTGTTACAGTTACAAGGATTCATGAAAGGAACAGATGGCCGGGGCTTTGGACCTCATGTCACCCTTCAAGGCTTCGTTATCGCGCTGGTTGTCCCAACCAGCACGGGTACCGGGTATCACTCGCCCTCCTAGCTCTGGAAGAGGATATGCCCGCCTTACAGGCATGCCTCATTTTCGTACGAGCGGGCTGAGTTCGGCGACTTCCGCAATGTGTGGAGGAGGCGCGAGGCTTAGAGGACTGGGAGAAGGAGACATCGCACTTCTTGGTAAGATTGGGTTCACATCTATGGTCACGTACTCATCCTTGCACAGAGGCTCCTTGCCTGGCAGCCTACCTTCCTGCGTCGCAGCTGCAACCAGCCAGTGGATGGGGCGCGGATCCTCAAGGATCGGTTATATTCCATCATAACTCATACAGCTATGCTCATCTGGGCATCAGCCTCTTGATCGCGCCCTCAAGCGCGCCATCCCCACGGAGCCCCAGTGGAAGGAGCGGGTGACCTCCTCGCCCACGAATGCCTCAATGACATCATCTTCTTCCTCGACCAGTCCGTCGGGCATGTAGCGCATGAGTTCGTCGGCGGACTCAGAGGTTTCGAGCGGGGAGCCCTGCTGGAGACGACCCCGTCTGGTCTCGTAGATGAGTAGATTATCGCATCATCTATCTATGTATACCTCCGAACTTTGTACGAGCGTATTGTATGTGTATCGATCCATTATCCGCTTCCCTGTCACAAAAGCTTCCTTGTGAGAAGCTTCCCCGTGGGCGGCTCAAACCAGCGCCGGAAACGCGCGGGCATTGCGCCCATGAGGAGCGACCTTTCCCTCTGTGCTCTGTCCTCGCCCCAAGCTCAGCATGGCACCTTATAAACCGCCCTCCACTGTGCATGAGACCCTGGTAACATCATCTTTACTTACGTCTGCAACATGCTCCGCCAGATCGGCCATCACCCATCACACTGCAGCACCAACTCCTGGCACAGCTTACCATGCTTATCAAGGGCGACCCAAACCATTCCGACGTCGTCATCTCCTTTCCATTTTCGTTCATGAACTTCATCTGATCATGATCGAGGTTTGCGTCTCGGAAACAGCCCTCACGTCTTCAAGAAGGTAAGTAAATACTTATCATACTCGCTGTGCTAAGATCAAAGTGCATGAACAATTCCAAAGGTGGCCAAGCTCATTCGACAGCAGTCGGGCATTATTCGCTTTCATGTTCCTGTTTGTTCGGGAACGCCACGAATCACGGGCCCCTGGGCAATTCGAAGGGTACCCGAGTATATGCGTCAAAGCTGGACGAAAGCGCGTGCACTGGGATGAAGGGGAGGAGGCCCTCGGTGAGTGGACCATCAGGACAAGACACAGGTGTCCCGCGAAGGCCGGGAGCCACCGCCCCAAAACATTCGCCCCGTCTTTCCCGCAGGAGACCCGGACCAGCCGCACTCTATCGAGGTCAAAGAGCACTGGTCGGCATTCGCATGTCCGCCTCGTGCCCTACATGGCGTCCTCCTGCATGGAGCCATGAAGCTAGACGCCGTCATAGTTCTCCGCGACCGATTTGATGAGATACTGGAGGAGGTGACAGGGGGACGACCATGGAGAAGATCGTAGATCGCTTCCGACCGTGGTGAGTGGACTTACTTCATTCTCGTGCGTTCCCTCACAAGAGGTCCGACCTAGTCTTCAAGATGGATCCCTCTCCGGAGTGGATTGGATCTATCTCCCCCGGCAGGAGTTCTGGCGGGAGATGTTGCGAATGTGCGTGCTCACTCGGAGAACGTTTAACGCGATGGCGTTGAACATGGGAGGCTTGAGTGGTCCTCGGCCCTTGTACACCGTCCACCGCAATCGCTCCGCCCCCGCTTGCCAATGGATGGCACAGCACCTCCCTGGTTACACACTCGAGAGTTCATCCGTCGGGAAGACGAGGTGTTCGAGAGGTCGTGGTTTTGTTAGCTGATCAACTGACCGGGGAAGCCTTGAAGGTGTTTCACGATTCATGGTCCAGCGACTTCTCGAGCGGCGATGCAGTGGGCAGACAGCAGACTGATGGACGCATTGGGGTAGATTAAGGATGTATTCACCGTATTCTATTACACTGCGCACCGATTTGTAACCTTTTGTATGCATTACGGTCTAGCGTGCTCTCTTCGCAGTTCCAATGTTCAATATCAATGTCCCGATCCACCATGTCCACTGGCGCCTAACTCCAAGTCCAACTCACCGCCGATCATGACCACCACACCGGGGCAAGTATGCCTGAGCTTGACGATAGCAGAAGCAGAGGCTCTTTTAAATCTTCTGGACGACTTGCCGGTCTCGACGCAACCTCTACAAGGCGTTAGGGAGAGGCTTGCCCAGTCCCCGAACATCCAGCCATCTTCCCTTGAGGCGACTTCCTTGGGACACAATCACGCCAGCATCCAGTCGACGTCTGCGGCTCAGGCTCCGCATGTACTTGCCAATGGGGAGGGTCTGGAAGGTGCGCAGTATGCAGATATTGTTATCAAATTGACAGCCAAGAGATCACGCACTGCAGAAGTCTCGTCCAAGCGCGTCCAAAGTACGAAAAAGCATACCTCAAATTGGCAGCTTCGAGCAACAAGAAATCTGGGAAACGTGCAGATCAGGCCTTCAAGAGCATCAAAAATTGCTCTAAAAAGAAGAGTAAGTCTACCGCTGCAACGGCGGAGAAGCAGTCAGGGCCACCGGCTCTCAAATGGATGAACACACATGCCCCGGAGGGTACAGTTTCAGAGCCGGTTAAGAGCTTCATCAACGGCCTCGATGCTTCCCTCAGTGACAACAATTCGCTGTACGCCATTGTGGAAGCATTGCAACGAGATGGGGATAGAGAAACCGCGTTCCTGGACGATTCCCTCTCATCCATCATACAAAGGTGCAAGCGTATGACGGCCGTCAGTGCCGCCACCGACTTTCTCTTCATGGTGCAGTACCTGCAGCTCGTGTTCAAGTGCTCTAGGTGTGTTTTATTTTATCATAACCCCACTGTGCCACCGAGTTCCAGTTGACATTTCCTTGTATCTAGTCTACAACATCTCCATTCGCTGAGCGTTAACGGTGTCTACGAGAAGCAAGTCAGCATCTAGACAACCCCGTGTGCGATCGTACCTTCCGTCGTTGGGTGGAATGTGGGAGTAAATTTGCCATCATGGCGTGGGGAGGTACGTCACTATTTTATTCTTCAATGCTCCTGTCAATAAACTTGTGTAGGTTCCATATACATTCTCATGCTCATCGCCATAGCGGATATGAAGCACAGTCTTCTTCATCCGGTTGGCAATTTTGCCTGGCAGGTTGCAAGTGTACTTCGCAATCCAAATCCTGGTTAGCCATCCGTTTCCTTGGTATGACGGGTTCCATCACTCACCGACCACTTCGTTTCACTAGAGACGGCTGTCGGTGGGGTTGTGATCAACAAAATCATTCCACTGTTATCAACTCTGCGACAAATACTCCCACTGACGTTCGACACCCTCTTATCACCCCGTATATGTGCGGATTATGGCATGCTACACGATTCGCTCATCTGCTCCGACCTGGATCGATGTGATTTAGTTTTCACTTCTTTGAAGCTCAAGTGAGTGCCATGTCCATTGTTGTCGACTCTCTACGTCATGTATCTTTATTCCCCACAGTAACTTCGGCCCGGTGCCGCGCAACAAGAATGTGTGGCTGGCCTTCTATCAGCCCCTACAGGCCCCTAGGAGACCCAGCTAGTCATGTTGGCTGGACGATGGCTCTACGGTTCAGATAACCAAGAGAATGAAGCCCCTCCCTCTCCATTGACGGTTTGCGACGAACCCTTGGAGGGAGAGGAACCAGGACCAACCGCTACGCCCATCTCTGCGCCATCAGCCTCACAGTTTACCGCACCATCAGCCTCACAGTTTACTGCACAGCGCCCTGCAAGAATATCGCTTACGGCAGCTTATGACCTGTTCCACGAAGCCCATAGAAGAATTCCAGTCCCAGCCACTGCGGATGAGGCGTTCTCGTGGACAGAGAGAGAGCGCGGCCGGGCGAACGCCGCCCGGGAGCCTCGAACCATCGACGAGCTGCGATATATTGTAAGTTCGTTCAAACACCATCTAACTCTTTGACTTACATGCTACACTACGTTGGCTTGTTCAGCTCTCAACCATGTATGAGGAAGGCTCGCGCATCAACAATGATAACAAGTATGTGAAGATTGCACCCACCATGTCCACGTGAGTGCTTTTCACGTCAACTCTCAACAATGATATTGAATTCTTGTACAACTGTTGCAGAGACCCTGTTGAGATCCGCGACCGCAAGGGCTCGCTTATCATGTGTATCTTTCCGAACATGCCAGAGAAGTTGAGACACAGGCTGTTCACGGATCTCGTCTCTTGTTTCGATGAGGAACCTTCTGGACTTGAGACCATGAGCTCATGCTCCCAGGGGCCGCAGTACTCTTTCGAGGCGCTGCATTTCGCCTGGTACAATAGGCATGGCACAAGGGTATGTGCGCCCATGCCTCACTTGGTTTGTTTTCCGTTATAGCTGAGAGTGTTATGTGATCCCATAGGGCTACCAAGTTTGCAGTGAATCGCATCCGCACCTCATTCGAAAGGCGGACCGCTCCAGGACCAACTACAGTCAAATGCTGCCATACCCCTCCGCTGACATGCACAAGCATGAACGGGTCTACCACAATCTTGAGCACATTTTTGCCGAGGTGTTTGGATGGATCAGAGAGCAAGTACGTCAGATAATGACATTTCTCACTGTTCTATCCGTAACTAATGTGTACCAGATCCAAATTTTGTTTCCCCAAGAATACGCGGAGATGAGCGTTGACGCGGAAGTGTTGCCAGGGAACGCCGGCTCGATTGTGCACCCATTCCTCTCGCTCGTCATTAACCTGAATGTTGCCACTTCCGCTCACAGGGATTCCATGGACAAAACATTGTGCGTTGTTTTGCCCATTGGTGACTTCGAGGGCGGGGACCTATGTATGTACGAGCCCGGTTTCGTGGTTCCCCTTCGCAATGGCGATGCTGTGGCCTTTCCTTCTTTCAGTATAACTCACTTCAATCTCCACTACACCGGCTGCCGTGCTTCTATTGTACTACACACGGACAAGGAAATAGACAAGTGGACGAAGGGCAGCCGGAATGGGTGGGAGGGCAATGTATATTTTAAATAGGGTTTTTAATATTACGACACGTACGTACGTCTTCGGTTGCCACCAATTGATCTGGCTGTCATGCTCGCTCCAATCTGTTCGTCTTGCATCTCTCTCTCTTCGTCCATGGTCTAGGTTGTAAGTACCCTAAACTCTTCATCAAGCGTTGCTCAGATGGTGAGCAGCTTCTGGGACTTGGAGCTTTCGGACTCAGTCAGTGCTTCACTCCGCATCTCCGAAGGGGCTTCGGTTCTTCCGTTATCGACAGCGCGGACGCTCAACGCTGGTTTGAGTCGTCGACCCGCCTCGCGGTTTGTCTGTCTCCGATCTCATTCTGCGAACTCATATCTAGTTGTTGCCTCATACCATGTCTACTCCGCAGACACGCTCCAAGGCTGCAGCAGCAGCGAAGACCACGAAGAAGGCTCCGAAACCGCCGTCAAAGGCGAATGGCTCCCAGAAGACTCAGTCCGATGTGGTTTCCGATTCCACTGTTGCCAGCAGCGGGGACATACAGGAGATCAAGGACTTCTTGAAGACAAAGATGAGCGGTGCATCGGCATCGCAAATCAACGCCATGGCTCGCTCCATCGCAAAACAGAGGAAGGAAGCAGCGGCGAAAGAGAAGCGGCAAAGTAAGATTTTACCGTGGCCAGATCAATCGAAGTATACTACATCTTGTTGCAGCAATCCAGGATAACAACGCGGCCGCGATGGAGCAGGATGACCAAGAGGGAGAAGATGATGCCGAGGCTGAAGCTGGAGAGGATGAGGAGGATGAGGAGGATGAGGATACGGTGCCGTCCAAGTCAACAGGCAAGGGGGAAAGAAGAAACAACGTGAGTACATGCGCCTGCCAACACATGGACTGACACTATGATATAGTCTCAGCGCCGGCGTCGCCCTCGCGTACGAAAGCCTCTAGCACTACCAAGAGGAAGCACCTCCAGACGTCCGACCAAGAGGCGAGCGACACAGAAGAACGCACGAAGCAGCCTAAGAAGAAGCCAAGAACTCAAGCTTCGCGCAAGTCAGCTCGAGTTGAATCCCCGGAGCTGACTGTCGTGGAGGACAATGCGAGGATCATCCCCAGTAAGTGTCATTGCATTGTCTATGTGCATATTCCCGGACCAAGTCTGCACTCATGTCTTGAAGACCGGTCGCCCCAAAGGGCAAGAGAACCCGAAGTTGTCATCACTTGTCTGCCCGAGAAGCCTGCCCCGAAGGTGTCGAAGGATCAGCAGCAGCTCTCCGCTCTCATTGGTAAGCCACTCACAACCAGTCGTCCATCATTGCACACATGGAAGATACGCAGGGATGAAAGCGGTCAAGGTCAAAGGAAGTATGGCTAAGGGCACGGTCAAAGGTGGGGTCTCAGATGGCAGTGATGGGAGCGAGAACGGGGACGAGGAGGATGGCGGTGAGGATGTAGGAACTCCTGAGCCTGTCGGTGAGTTCACTCTGCTGTATATGTCATTCACCGCTGCACGTGTTACAGTGTTCGACACGACCCCCACGAAGAAAGCTGGATGGAAAGGCAAGGGGAAGGCAAAACAGGCATCACCCGTGGACGAATCCGAGGGGAGTGGTACAGAATCCTACAAGGTCTCGGATGAGGATGATCAGCTGGAGGGGAGTGAGGGTAACGGATCGGATGGACGTGATCCCCCACTCGCAGCGGCGCTGATGAGGTATGCTTATATCGCCACGGGGACCCTCTGCTAACTTGAACTTCATTCTTAGATGGACGTGAAGCTGGAGGGCAAGCAGAAGGCGAAGACGAAGTCTCAAGCTCGGTCCAAGTCTGTGAAGGTGGAGGACGAGGAGTCTAGGGACGATACCATTGAGGTGTCCAAGGAACTCCTCAACGAGGAGCCTCTGAAAGGCTTCTTGCACCGTGCGACCCAAGAGTTTCGGGTATACCTCGCCGTGGTGAACGCCTGGCCCCGCAAATACGCCAGCAGCATGGAGAAGAAGCAAGCCCCGCTAGAGGTCATCGAGCAAACACAGAAGAAGTACCCGATGTACCAAACTAAGCAGTTCAAGGCCATCTACGATCCCGTGTGGGAGAACATGGGAATGAGGGCCATCATGTCGGGGAAGGTGAGTATATGTTCCGTTATCTCATCCTCTGGGCTAGGGGTAGACCCATTTGTCCAGGTCTACAAGGTCGCTGCACAGTTCCGCCAGGAAGTCAAACAGAAGGCGAAGCGGGTGGTTGAGAAGTCCTTCCTGACGTTCAACCTGTCGGACTTCGGGTCCAGTGCAGAGAAGCTTCGGAAGGCTACCGAGGATCATGTGAGGTTCCTCAAGGACAAGGACACCTTTCACCACGGAGACCTCCAGATGCCAGATTACAGGGTGGATCCATCGGTACGTAGTATACTCACATTTACATGCTGGAGAATGCTGAAATAAAATTAGCTGTGGGTGGCTAACCATCGAGCCCCCTTCCATAACGTGGCGATTGCAGAAATCATAGCACGTCAATGGTGGATGGGAGCCAATCCGGAGGCTCTGCGCCCCGAGCATAAAGACCGGTTCGACATCAACAAGATCCCACTCTCCAGCAATATGATCGCACTAGTGTGCAGCGCTGTAGGCACATTCATCTTTCATGTACGGTCTGTGGATAACATGATGTGCGCCAGATTGTTGTGTCTCTCGACGAGGCCATGAAGGGGAACGTCACGGTGGCTTTCGACGAGAAGAACTATGCCCCCCTGTGAGTCTCATACCAGTAGCATGCCGGCCTTGACTGGCTGACGGAGTGTATCTCATAGGCACGATGGTTTCAAGCTCAGCATTGATGAGCTTCGGTTGAGCGCGGATCCCAAGAACACGACGGTATACAACGAGGGTTGCGCAAGGTTCTGCAAGTCCATGGACCAGACACTTGCCACGCACATTCGGTGAGTGTCCTGTACTATCTACCAGAGTTCCTGACCTTCCTACCTGCATTAGTGTCACTGCGGGAGTGGCCCCTGACGACAACCGTGGGGCCGTGGATGAGAAGGGTAGGAAGAAAGTAGGCCCTACCACCGCGGTCTCCCTGATCAGCAAGCTCTGGGCCCCCACCAGTGACGATGCTGGGCCGAGCAACTTCTCACAGAGTGACGAGTAGACGGCGAGTGAGTCCTCTTAGAGAGGGTTTCAATTCATTTTCATTTATGGTCGTACTAATCTACAACAATGATCCTAGGTTCCCCGCTGCATCCGAGCCCTGCCCACCCGTGCTCCCGGATTATGACTATCTCTTCTCCTGGTTCTGTATGTCTCAATATCGCCCATGTTGTCGTATACTTATGCCTTGGCCTCCTCTTGATGTTTCACTGTACCAGCTGTACGTGTCCCATTTTCCAGCCGTATACCTGTCATCATGTAACTTCCTACATTGGCTGGAAGTCAGTACTGTATAGCTTTCGTGGGTTCCAGTTCTGTATTAGTGGTATTGCATAGTGGTCCAATGTATGCTTTTTTTCGCCGCAACGTGGGGAGCGCCAGAACCACCAAAAATGAGTAGATTTGAAAGCCATCAGACAGCCTCTTTTTAGTGTTAAACAGAGGGTCAAGAGCAGAACAACAGAACCTCCAAAGCATGACAAAAGGGAACAAAAAGCACGGCAAGAGGATCATCACCCGCCTGAGGGAGCTGGTGTAAAAGCATCCAATAATGCTTTGACAATTTTCCAAGTGTTCGGCCTTCTCATAACCGGGGGACTTGTCTTGAGTGTTCTTCTGTTCACTTTGACCGGTTTAATGCTTTTAAAGTAGTTTATAAGTGTCTTAAAGGCTTTAAGGGAATGGGCGGTTTCCCCTGATGCGGCAGAGGAGGTTGCTGTCAGAGAACAGCGGGAGACACTCGTCCTGCGCCGAAGCAGAATGCATATGAGTGAGATAACTGTTACTAGGAAGCGCGCGGTGTTAAGCGTACCAGCCATTTCTGTGCGAGCAGAGGATCGTCGTGCAGTAGCACATCGAGATAGCGCAGCCTCGCCTGAGGACCCTTGGCCAGTTCTGCGAGTTGTTCCCAGTGCCCACAGGCCCTTGTCCCCATAATGGAATTGCATCGAGAGAACCACAGGATGAGTCGCGCGGACAGATGCGACAATGGTCTTGTCGAGGATAGACTCTGGATTGTCGACAAAGACGTCGAGGACGCGCAGGCGCGCGGTGATATCAGGTACAAGGCCGATAGTAGTGCTGTACGCATTATCCCAGTCCCCGGGATAAAAGTCTCGACCGTCATGAGCGAGGATTACGAATGCCACGTGCAGGTATGAGAGGTTTGGGCAGAGTGTGACGACCGCCATGGGATCGACGTTCCTCAGATGGAGGGTGTGCGTGTCGAGCCATAAGTTGGCCGGGGCTGGGAGAGGGCCTGGTGGCGGCGGTGGCTCCGAGTCGTCATCAGCGAGAGACACGAATGTGAAGTTTTGCAGAGTCACCACCGACGCGGCCTGCAGGACGGGGAGCTCAGCGAACGCTGTATGCTCCACCTCCAGATGTGGCTCAAAGGATGAGCACGATGCCCGCAAATGGACTGCTCTCGGCTTGCAGGTCAGCCTCTCGCAGAGAGCCATACCCTCCTCGCCAACATCATGCAGATCGAGCTCTTGGAGGTCGCGAAGGGATGCGATGGCGTCGCCGAGTACGTCTCCTTTCGAGGTCTCCAGGTGGTCCTCTACGTATGTCACGACGAGCGTCCGCAGGTTTCGCGCCCGTTCGAGGACACGGGCAAGTGGTGTATAGCCGTCGTCCGGCTCAACCTCTGAGAGATTCGAGCGGAAGATGGAGAGCTTCTGCAGGCATTGCAGGCGGAAGCCGCTGTCCTCCTTGAGCATGAATCTGTGGAATCGAAGGCTTGCGACTGGCGCCGTGAGTCGGAGGGAGGAGAGGACACGCCGCCTGGCGACGGTGCTCATCGTGCGGGACGTCAAGGCTAGATTGGCCGCGTCTCGCCGGGAGAGCCATGCGGTGACGATGATACTGAGGATATCGTCGTTCAACGATTCAATGCCTATAGCCTGGGACATCCTGATATTCTGTGCGTGCGTGGCGGAGAGGAACGTCTAGTTCGATACCACAGAGTCTGTCATCAAACTCGTCAAACTGAACTCTGTCCGACGCCGAGGCTAGCCCAAGCTCACCGGCGGTGACTAGCGTACTGACGCACGATATTTCAGGCCATGAACACTCGACATTCAATAAGTAGTACTCACGGTTACTCGCCGAACTCCCAAGAGCACTATGGACAGTTATGAACGAGGGCGGAGACGCTTGCGTCTTGCCAGCCGACTCGGAAGGGTAAGCGCCTTCAAATGTAGGACTTTAAGGCATCCGCAGAGGACGCTGGTGGTCACAAACGGGCCAAGGGCGGGTTGCATTGAAGAGCATGCACTCTGCTTCACCAGCCTGACGAGTCTCACCGGTCTGTGTGACAGTCTAGATATCGATCTCGAGTCTCGGCGACGGCGGAGGTGCGGCAACTACAAGCGCCCAAAGAGCAACGCCTCCCTCGAAATTTGAACGGTTACTGATACACTACTAATACATGCTAGTGCACTCAGGCTCGCCGCTCAGATTCGCAGAGGCCTCCGTATCTCGTCCTGGGAATCCATATGAAGAGCTATTCATCTCAGAGCATTCCGCCAAACTCAAAGGCTCGACCAACTGGCCCCGAGTTGGCAGACAATATATGTGCGTCCGAGACGAGTACTAGAGTCCGAAGGCTCCCTTCAAACTTATGCGCACCATGACCACGGCAGACGATGTCTTCGGTATGTCGTGACGCACGCGGCACTCCGTCTTCTACTGAATCCTCCAGCGATGAATAGTGCAGAGCACGGGTCCACCCGAGGGTGTCCCGAGGCTGACCCGCACCCTTACCCGTGAGGGTATAGACCCGCGAGAACGGGTACGGGTTTGTGCGCGGGTCGTGCGGGTCTGGGCGCGGGTCATGCGGGTTCGAGCGGGTCGCGGGTCATAACATTATATTGCAGAGTGTATTGTAAGGCTCGAACTGTATCTAGTCAACGTCGATGACCGGCCGCTCGTAATCCTCTGCACCAGTGTCAGGTTGCGAAGTAACTATGCTTACATCATCATCTTCGACATAACCCTTGAGACTCCAATCACCCAGACAAAGCAGCGCGCGGATTGATTGCGACGCCAAGCCATTCCGCACATGTGGAAGGATGAGACGGCCGCGACTGAACATACGCTCGACGTCCGCAGAGGTAGCTATTGATAGAAAAGCCATGACATTAGTAACTTCCGACGCCCAACAAGAAGACGTACCGGGAATGGTTAGATAGCTCTTGGCCATCCGCGAGAGGTTGGGGAATTTGCGACGACGCTCATGCCACCATTCGAGAGGGTCATATACAGCCTCGACGTCAGCAGCGAGGTAGGTCTCGAGCTCGTCTGCAACCTTCGTCGGCTTGGGCAGTGCGAGAGCAGGTATGTTGTCGAACATATTCTTTGACTGTAAGGTGTGAGCAGCGGCCACGTACAAGAACGAAGACACATACCTTCTTCCTTGGAGGCGGTTGCTCGTCCTCACTCTGCTCAGTCTCGCTGCCTGTCACCTCGCTATCCTTCTTGCCATGGCGTGACAGCCAGTCTGCGTATTCATCGCGAACAAGCTGTTCGGCTGTCTTGATCCAGCCACCCTCCCACCGCGCAGACTCGAAGTATTTCAACTTGTGACGCGGATGCAAGACTACGAGAAATTAGTATAATGAAGAGGCCGGCAGTGGCAGTGCGGCATGTACTGACCCATTGCAATACGGTACGCATTCGACTCGTCAGTCTTACTGTAGTAACGGTTCAACGTTTTCTTGGCGAGACCAACTGCGGCGCGGATTGACGGGAGCACAGTTGCTTTGAGCGAGTAGTCTGTAAGATGTTCATCAAGGAGGTCCATGGCCGGGATGACCATGGCGAGGTTGGGGCTGTCGCGTGAGAAGAACTCCGTCCCGTCGACGAATATCTGAGGTGCCGGCAGTTAGCGGAGACTCGTGTTGAGTGACAAAACGTGACGAACCTTGAGAACGTCACACAGTTGAGTCACGATCTCCCACTCGTCGTCGTTCAACTCCAACCGCCGCAGGTCCATCGTCCGGTCACTGGTAAGTCCGTTGACCGCATCACGGTACTCTAACGTGAATGCTAACATCCCATGGGTCGAGTTCCAGCGCGTGCGAACATCGCGTGGCATATTCTCTATCGCCAGCTCGAGCTCTTCAAGCATCGCGTGCCAGGCTGGAAGGAGCTTGGTCGTGGAGTTGATGATGGATTGCGAGAGCCGGCGAAGCTATCCTAAGGTGAGTCGCTGATCTGATATCATTACAGCCAGTATTAACCAACTTTTGCGAGCACGAGCTTGACAGGGCGCGTCGTGGCATCTAGGGCCTTGATCTCCTCCTCCGTCATGCCCTGCCGTTCATCCACCCATCCCTCGACATTGTCATCATCGTCATCGTCGAGTCCACTGACATCCCATTCCCCAACAACGTCGTCATCATCCTCTGGTCCTTCAAGATCATCTGCCAGCTCGCGCAAGACGGCCTCTGCTGCGTCGAGGGCTGCAGCCTCGGCACCCTTCTTGCTTCGCGTGGTGTCGAACTGCCGCAGCAACGTCTTCACCACAAGATTGAGGATGTGATCGAAGCAGCGAACGCGCGCCGCCTGGCCTCGAAACGACCCAACAAGCTGGCAGAGCTCGTCGATCATGGTATCGTTCGACGATGCATTGTCTGCAGTGACAGAGAGAATCTGTTTGGAGCCCTTGGTGAGTCCATGCTTGAGAGCTCGTGTTTTGCCTGTACCTTATTGCTAATACCGAAGTCTTCGAGCATGTCTGCAAACACGCCCGCGAGGTTCAAGCCTGAATGAGACTTCGCAAGCTCAATGAGATCGAGGTTCAGCCGAACGGGAACACCGTTGTGCTCGAAATGGACGGAGAAGGCTACCATAGCCTTGTGATTGGGTGAGGTCCAGCAATCGGTAGCGAAGTTCAGCTCGCCGTCGTAATCCTAAGGTATGTTATAAGATAGTTTTATGTATTGATTTCGCGTACTGACCTGAAGCATCTTCGCAATACGAGCACGCGTGCGGATGAAGACACGCTGAACGTCGCGCGCGACCGTCCAGCGAGATGGAATATAGTATTCTGGCCTCCCTGTTTTCATGAGGCTCAGAAATGCGCGGTCCTCGACGATCGTGAAGGGCCGCAGGCTTTCGGCAACCCAGCGCACGATCTCAGCACTGATAACTCGTGTAAGTAAGTACTCGTCTCCTATCCATCAATGTGAATGCTTACCGAGTCTCGTTCTTCGTATGCTGACGCACTGAGTAGGTTACCTTTCCCTTGCCTGTGCGAGTGAATGACACCGTGAGATCACCGGATCGTAGGTAAGTCTTCACGTCATCGCGGGCCTTCTTGATTGTCCCGATCGCATCCGCAGCATCCAGAGCTTCCTCGCTGAAGCATCTTTTGACGTGTCTGCGTAGATTGCTCGTGGACGAGCGGTCTTTCTTGTCAAGCCACCGTTTGATGGTGACATTGCAGCCATGGTTCATGCACTCGAAGACGTGCGCACGCTTGCCGTCATCAGCGATGTGTATGGTAACTTCGCGCTTGTAAAAGGCATAGATGGGTGCAACCCAGTCTTTGCTAAGACGCTCTGTGCAAATGAGAGGTCATGGTGAGCACAGGTTCTTCGGACACAGCATACACTCACCGAGCTCCTCTTCAGGAGTTTCTTCCTTCGCGGGTGCCGTTTGCTTGCGGCGCCCAGAGCTATCAACCTCGACAATATCGTCGTCATCATCGCTCGACTCAGTGTCATCTTCGTCGACGATGTCAGCGACTTGTGGACCAGGCTTGGCGGGCGCGGGTGCCATGCTCTTCACGGGCACTGGCTTGAGAACTTTCCTTGCCACGGCCAATTGCTTCTTCGATGTCGTCGGAGGCTCCTTCGGCGCCGCAGTGGTGAGTACCTTCTTCGATTTGGTCTTTTCTGCTGCTGCTGCTGCTAACACTGCGCCCTTCTCCGAAGGAATTCGAGCGCGCTTCCCCGATGATTCGGTGCTTCGAGAAGGCGGGGTAGAGGTGGACTTAGGCATCGTGGCAGTGGAACCTTGTGTTTCAGCCTAAAGGTAGACCCGAGAGACCGCTCTGGCTTGCGAACTTGTGTATAGCAGTTCATTGATAAGGTTTCCAAGCCACTCGGTGTTCGCCGTCGAAAGTCTGAGTCGCCCAGCTGTCCAATGAAGGAACTTAGCCCACGGGTATGGCTACGGGTGCGAGGGTTGGCCGAAGCTGACCCCCACCCTTACCCTTGGTGACCCTTACCCGTGACCCGCGCGGGTTCGGCGGACCCTTGCTCTGCACTAGCGATGAAAGGTGATCACGAAGCGGGTTCCATCCAGCTGCATATCTAGCTTGTCGCACCACGCGCATTAGCATACACCCGCCCCTCATCTTTGTGGGTAGCTCACCTCGTCGGGTCCATCGGCGCCACATCGGCCACGCGCGGACTCAGCTCGCCTTGGACGTTCTCCTCCCAGCCGCCACCGGTATCTCCGCCTTCGCCACGACGTCGTCCGGGCTCTGGGACACGACATCGAAGCGGCTCTTGAACGGCGCGCAGACGGGACGCTCGGAGTTGTGCCAACACGCGGGGTGGAGTGCGGAGGTAGGTCGAGAAGTTGCGGGGTGGAAGGCCGGGGCTGGAGGGTGTCGCGGAGGGGTCGAGGAAAGCGATGGCACGTTGCTCGCAGGTGACGTTAGCAAAGATCTGGTCGTACTCTTCCACGGAGGCGACCTCGGGCTTGTCGCTGCCTGCCTTCGGCCGGAGGAGGAAAGCTCGTGGAGAGGGCAGTTGCGTCGCTTCAATCGCGGAAAGCTGAGTGCGTGGCTCGTCAATACACGCATAAGAAACGGGATAGACGAATAGACGACGTGCGAAGGAGTTGCTGAACTCTTCCGACGTGGTTTTCCGGTTTTCCTGGATGTCTCATGCCGGCTTGACTACGAAGGTGGGGAAGGCGAACCAGTAGCAGTACTTGTACTTCTTGAGGTCCGCGAAGGCGGTGAGTAGGAAGCCACTGAGCTGGGCCGTCGAGCGGTCGACCGTGATAGTCTTCCGGATCTATGGACAACGGTTATCAGGCTGAGGCCGTCAGATGAACATGCACATGTGAAACCGCCACATGATACACATGCTGAGAGAGATAATCGAAGCAGCATGTCACGGTCTGCACGAAGAAGGGTGTACATTCTGAAGAAAGAGGGTGCTTCAAAGCGATGGAGGCCGTCTGTTTCTTTCAGAACCCGCAGAAATTGACCTGAGAAGTTGGGGCGCCGGTGCTTGGGTTGTTATCACGGTCGCAGACACTGTACCGCGACAGAAGACTCGAGGAATACGAACTCAGGAGACCTGGTTCAACAATCCACATTTCACAGGACGGCGCGTCTCCTGACGATGCAGTGCAGCTCCACATTCAGTATGCAGGCGCATAGGGCATGCATCGGCAGAGGGAGAGAATCGGAGTAGAACGAAGACGTACCTCGTCCGTCACTTGGACGAAGAGCGCGGTCTTGTCCGCTGTTTTGCACTCTTCGTGTTATAGTCCTTGCATACGCCAATCACCAATGGTGAATGGACTGGTGGTCTGCTAAAGACAGGTCATGCATCTGTTCAAGGGATACAGTTCCGCCACTCACTTATCCGACTTCGAGAACGACTCGCCACCGACTGTGAGATTACACCCGTGCGCCAATCCGGCGCCAGACTCGCGATCCTTAAAGCTTGACAAATGGACCGACAGCATACGAGCCATGGATCGTTATAGCGTCGTCAGAGAACCGGAGCACATCGATCTTGAAGTCCGTGAATGCGTGCCAGAATGCCAGTTGGACGAGGCAAAGAACGGAGTGAATTGTAGAATGGGCATGGGCTCTGAGTAGAGGTTCCGTTACGGCAGTCTCAACGGGGAGAGGGCTGGTGTGCAGTCGCGCGATGAAGTATGAAAGGAGGAGGGGAGGAAGGACTGAGGCTGAATGGACGCGTCGGGAAACGCTCACGCGATGGCTAAGTACTGAGATCTAACACGCCCGCACTCGTCGCACGTCGAGTACGAGCACGATCACTCTCAGTCTATACCATTAATTGATTCCATGTAGCGAATCTTAGGTATAGAGCCCTACCACGCCGGCTCCGCTCACGCTAGGTGATACAGCTCACTGCAGTTGATCGTCGTTTTTTCAGGTTTTATGTTTATACACCGCATGGGACCTATTACCTGCACTACATATTCTACTCTTCGCGGTCCAGTTCCGCCAGGTGATCGACCATACCAGCGAACTCAGCCTCCCAT
Organism: Fomitopsis serialis; assembly: GCF_022376445.1. Classification (NCBI taxonomy): domain Eukaryota; kingdom Fungi; phylum Basidiomycota; class Agaricomycetes; order Polyporales; family Fomitopsidaceae; genus Fomitopsis; species Fomitopsis serialis. Next base: position 4,333 of record NW_025955470.1, on the reverse strand, counting down.
TCCTGTATAGATTCATGTATGCATGCTATAGCCACCTCGTCGTGAGGAGGAGGCCATATGGCTCGTTTCTCTGCGAGCCAGTATTCCTCCGCCGACCTCCTTTTTTTATACATCATTGCCAAACCGAGCGCGTCCACTGAAAGCGGAACTGAAATGCGTAACAGTCCTGGATATCAGAAAGGCTACAAGTCACTGAAGAGGACACTGACGATCTATCCATGCCCATGCATCGATGGCGACCGCTGTCAACTCCCTGCAGTAATCAGCCGGAATCGCCGTCCTGATGACTTTACAGTCGATTTTCGGGGTCGGACACTTGCTGTGACGAATTGCAGCCGTGAAATCTACAAGGCAAGGCTGTCCATTTGGCCTGCGGATTATAACGTCGTGCCTGTAGTCGTCGTCCGATCCTCTCGACATATTGGCGTTCTTGTGCAGCTTCTCGAAGGCCCTGACCGTTGCCTCTCTGTCGACGCCGTAGCCACGTTGTCATCAGCTCAACTTGTGTCGACGCCCTGAACCCTCATACCTGAATGAGAGTTTCTGGTTGTGCAGCTCGCTCGACAACGCCTCCCCGCAGTGCTCCAGCACCAGGCAAGTTATCTTGCCCCGGGCACCCCATTGGCCGTGGAAAAGTCCGAAGTAGTTTGGTATCTCGTTGCCACGAAATGCAGCAAGAGCTTCGTCCTCGTAGACACTCGCCTCATGGCTTAACAGCCCCTCTCCCTCTTTGTCTGTAGCAATTTTACAGACTACTTTGCTACCGTCGGCCTTGAGCTTGTGCAAGTATAGGACATTGTTCGTATGCCGTGAAGTATGGAAGCGTTGTGGGAACGAATCATCAGAGATGTCGAGTAGATCGTGTAGCATTTGACCGCGGTCCGAGCCGACGTGCAAGTTACCAGGACCCGCTCTCCCGACAAGACGCATGCAGTGGAAAGCTTTCTTCACGCATACGTCCTTCGTATCTTTATCCATCACAGCAGACAGAGAGTTCGAGGTACTTATCAGGGTTTGGAAATGTTCGTAGTACCAGAATTCTGAAGCTGCAGGTTCGATGTTACAACGTTCAAACGAGCGGAGGGGGATATATACTAGAGAATACTTCAGCACGTGACTACGAACGTCGGTCCTGTAATACTTAAGCAGTAGTTTGCCGAATTCACATCTTCCTGTGTATCGACGAATGCATACCAGGGAATCAATTCGGTTTCCTATGCACACTACAGTCATGACAAGAGAGGAACAATAAGAACGCAACAATAAGCCCACCGACAGGGGCAGCAGCAACATCATGCCTGACAATACCCATCATTAGCAGGCTGCCAGTGTACGCTACCAGTCGGTAGCCTAGTGCCGAACAATAATCACATCATTAATACCCGAAGAACAAGAACTTCTGAATAACGACTACAACAGAATCAGTGCATTACAATTGTTGAAACAACGATCCAGTCATGGCATCAAATGATGACAGTGGGGACAATACAAATGATGAGCGTGTTTGTGTTTTGCTGCATTGAAACACTTAGGGGATTCGGACACAATAGCAACCTTCGAGACATATAAAAAAAGAACCTCTCCAAACCGCCGCATACTGCATTCACCGACTGATTTACCGATACACGAGAGGAACTGCAGCTTGCATCCAGACTCTATATCATGCCTAGTCGTTCGAAGGATAGAACACCGGCAACCCCTACTCAGTCAAGCCGGGCCTCCCGCCAGCTTCAAGCCACCGCCGATCCGCTAGATGGATCAAATGATGAAACACCAAAACCTCTAAGGAGGGTATATGGGGCCATGGAAGGACTTGACCGTGATGTCGATGAGGACATAACTGGTATTCAAGGACCATGTTAGTATCACGAACATCACTACTAAACAACCTTGTAACAGGTTGTCTCCTTGGCTTGTCTCTCTCGAATGAGCCCACGACAACTCGGGCCGAGGACGACACTTCGTCCATCAAGCAATACATTTTGGACCAGGATGAATCTCTGGAAACCCCACTTCGAAAGTGGGATAATACGTCCGGCATCAAGACACTACTTGATGTCAGGCTATACCGGCATATGTATGTATAGAATACCTGTAGTTAGCGCAAAAGGGTGTATACATAACAAGCCTGTACTTACTGGAGGGCGCCTTTCATACATGAGCCGCCACTCGCTCATGTATGAGCGAGGCGCCGTCGGTCGCTACCCAATATAGCAGCCATGCCGGGGCAGTCCGGTCCCTTCGTCCGTGGCGGGGCCGCCGGGGCGGCACCACTGGCGCGCGATGCGAGCTGCCCGATATGGACGCACATCGGGGTCAGGGCATTCAGGTCCTGAGATCCCCAGGCGATCCCTGCGCGGCGTCAGTGCCGGCCAAACCCGGGAGCTCGCAACGAGCCGAGTGAGCGGCAAGCGCTTCCGCCCGCTGTTTACGACCACCATCCCGCGTCGGTCACCGACGTTGTTAGAGCACAGCGGGCACGATGACAGCGACTGGGAGTAGCCGACACTGGCATTCAGGTGAGCATAGACACACACGAGCGAGCGAGCTGACCGTGGCCACAGGACGCGGCGACGTGCAGTACAACACGTCGACCGCGAGCGCGCAGGGCTAATGCCCCGCGTGAAGACGCAGCCGACGGATGGACCACGGGCACAGGCGCGAGGGTCGGTGGGCGCGCGCGCGCGCGGATAGACAGACAAGCGGATGGATGCGAAGGCGGACTAGCGGGCAGGAAGACGGGCAGGAAGACGGGCAGGAAGACGGGCAGGAAGACAGGCGAGAAGACGGGCGAGAAGGAAGATGGGCGGGAAGGAAGGCGGACAGACAAGCAGACCGGTAGGAGAACGATGTGGGGTGGGCCCACATGGGAGCACCAGTACGAGCTCGGAACGACGCACTCTCAGGTGTAGGACAACGCGGAACGAAGCAACGTCGATTGGAGGAAAAACGCCTCGGCGAAGGACGACCAAGTAAAACTGCGGATTGAAGACAGCTACTGTACATGAACACTAGGTCCCTCCGGCACCTCATCCTCGACCTCTCCCTCCTCCATCGCCTCGAAGTCCTGAGGGTGCGCGAACCGCAGGCGACGCGGTATCCCGGAGTAGCCGTCGGGAACGTACACTCCCTCCGATAAGCGAACGTGCAAGTCGCGGACGCTGGCCTCAACAGAATTTAGGCCTCGGGCGATATGGACAGCCTCGGAACGAGCGTCACGGTTAGCGGTGCGGCACTCATCAAGGAGGCCCTGAAACCGACTAAGGAGGCCGTCGAGGCTGTCGGAAGAAGCACGATAGGACGAGAGCTGTAAGGGACGCTCTAAGTAGCGAACCGGAAGGAGGGGACGGCCAATCTCTGCGTCGGCTTGCTCGGCGGTGACTCGGTTCGGGGCCCAGGCAATCAGAGGGAAAGGCTCGCCGACATAGCTATGCTGCGACGGAAGAGTGAGGAAGACCTGGTCGAGATACTCGATCAGCTCCTGCACGTCAGGGTAGCGGCGGACGAGCGGAAGGGAAGCATCGCCGTGGGCCACTGCACGGGAACGAGAGTCGAAGAGCATTCGCTGCGCGGGGAGAACGGCCGCTTAGAAGGACGATCGGGAATCAGGACGGAGGAAAAAGGACGCACGATTAACCATCGAGCTCCATGGGCCCAGGCAAGCCATTCGCGGTCACTATCGGGGTTCAGGCGAGGCTCTACTACACGCTCGTCGCGGAGAAGATCGATGAGGCGGTAGAACCGGGTGGTGAAGACGATGGTGGACGGGTTTGGGGGAGCATCGACGGGCATCGGAGACGGTGGGGAGCACTGAGGGCCTGGCGGAGGAAGCGGAAGAAGCTGGAGGAGGGTACGGGGAGGTGTCGGAAGGAGACGAGGGCGGGTGCGGAAGGAACGGGAAGGAGAGAAACGGATGCCAGCGAGGGTGGGACATGGAAACAGCGCGGAGGGAGACTTAGAGGGGGAGACGGAGGAAAAGGGGAGTTAGTTACCTACCACCACCTCTCAGGACTCAGTATCTAGGTTGCACCGGGCAATCTCAGGCTTCAGGTCCGTCTCAGGCTCGCGTTCAGGCTAAGGAAGGTCGCAGAAGTTAGGCTCAGGCTCAGGATCGAGGAGAGCTCAGGTTAGGAACGTCGGAGGGAAGGCTATCGAGTATACCAGGCTCAGGAAAGGCAGTCTTCACTAAAGGACATCGCGGACGAAGCGTGCGGCGCACCACCCCATCTCCCCTTCCCTTCCGCGAGGTACCACAGACCTCGCTCGCTTCCTCCGCCAACCGTCAACTTGTACCAACGACCCCCGCCCATCGTTTTCACCGATACCAAGAATT
>NW_025955011.1:0-263340 GCF_022376445.1 Fomitopsis serialis | reverse complement strand
CCATAACGAGATCGAGTCCGACTACGATACGGACCGCGACGCCATCCCACCTTACAAGGTACGAAGACATCCAAACATGGATGTCATCTACGAGAAACTGACGTTCACCCTCGACAACGCCACTCACCGATGGACACGCAAACTCGCGACGCCGTACGAATCGCGCTTGTCAAGGCCTTTCGCGCCGCCCGTGCGCGCGGTCGCCACGACGGTATGCGCGAGGCCCGCAAGCGAGAATGGATGACGCACCCGGACAGTGACTTCGTGCAAGTTGCGAAGCGCGGCAAGTACAAGAAACACCTCGGGCACTTTCGTGGCAACCCGATGTTGCATAAAAGGGAGCGCGAGCAGCTGTGTGAGCTACACGCGTATTTCTCTCGCTACCGCACTGCGATCCGCAACGCAATGGACTCGACGACACCGACACTATCCTCGCCCTCATCGACACCTCGCTCAAATACACGCGGCGGGCGAATACGCATCCTGCTGCACTCGCAATGCATGCAGAACGTGTTCGGCGCGCCCGGCGAGTACTCCGCCTACTCCATTCATAACTAGGCTGGAGCTCGACGTCGCGCTCACCCTGCTGTACGTCAACTTCCTTGTATTAATCTGGTCACGGTAACTTACGATTCTGGACAGAGATCTCGTGCTCGGACGTACGGCGATCTACTACGACTGACAATATACATTCAAAAGGCCAACTTCGTTTCTTCGCCTCAGTACGATTTGTCTTGTGCTTCGACTTATGATTGGTGTTACGAACTGACTTCTCCTTCGATTCTGATGTATCTTTTTATGACCTTTCAGTGCTTAGACGCGAGCGCGAGCGTTCGCGGCACACCCCAAAACGTGTGCCGGAATGCTCGTGCCTCGCAATTATGCTTGTCTCTTATGGTTCGACTTGTATGTAACTTCTGCTTTGAATTGTGTGTATGCCTCGGTTTTGACTCGCGCCTCGGTTCCGACTCTTACGAACTATATGCGGTGTACGATATTAGGCTTGCATTCTCGACTCAGTCGTAGTGTACAAGTCTGCGATGTAAATTCCTCGAAAAGCCCCGAATATATTGGCCGTATTCGGTACTCCGCATGTGCGCAGCGACTCGACTCGACCAATATAGGTGCACAAGAACTAGCTATGGAACGAGAGCTCAGTGGTCCACCACCTACCAGAATCCCGCAACCTCTGCAGACCTCGCACACGTCAAACTTGGCCATCTCCCGAGTGCCTTCGCACGTCGCCGCCTCTCTCGACATGTCAACCCGACAACTCGCCGCTTCACCCAACCAGGCAACTCCTCGACGCGCCTAGAAACAAGTAAGTTGCTCGCATGTGCCAGCTCGGCTAAGCAGGGCGTACCAAGCTCTGTGCAATGCCCACCGTACAGTGCAACTTCCGCCCAACGCACACGCCCACCAGTCTCAGCTTCCGAATCGACTACGACACCCGGACATGCGACCGCGAGTCAGTATGAACGTGAGAACGTAAGCATGGAACTCACAGACGGATGGCCAGCGTACGTTGGGTTGATAACGGTCGACCACGAGCAGTGGGAGGAACAAGAGAGTCGCACCAACGACCACGACACGTTCGTCAGCTCGCTAGACTTAGACGCCGACGAAGAGCTACTTGCCTTTACGGTAACGAAGTCTTGGGAGCTTACAAACGCGTCGACCGACGAGTGAAGCCTGTACCGGGAGTATTCCCAGAGGATGCACGAGTCGAACGACGCATCCCGGAAGATCCGCTTGCCTCGTAGAGCCATTACCCATCCATCGCCCGACTTCACGCCAGGAACTCGCCTTACGGTTAGCCATTTGGAAGAAATGAATATCAATCCAAAGGGCTTTCTGTGGCCAGAAGAGGAGAAGCTCTTCCAGCACATCCTCAAGCTTAACGAGAAAGCCTTAGCTTTCGAAGAAGCTCAGCGGGGAACATTCCGAGAAGACTACTTCACTCCATACATAATTCCAGTGGTTCCGCATGAACCATGGGAATTTGCCAATATCCCGATCCCGCCTGGGATCAAAGAGAAAGTCATAGCCCTGCTAAAGGAGAAGATTAATGCAGGAGTCTATGAACCTAGCCAATCATCCTATCGTTCGAGATGGTTCTGTGTGGTTAAGAAGAATGGCAAACTTCGTATTGTCCATGACCTTCAACCTTTGAACAAGGTATCAATTCGTGACGCTGGTCTACCACCAAAAGTAGATGACTTTGTTGAAGATTTTGCTGGGCGGAAGTGCTACTCAGTGTTTGATCTATTTTGGGGATTGATGCTCGAAAGGTTCATCCCATGAGTAAGACATGACATCGTTTCAGACACCGTTAGGTCTTCTTCGCATCACGTCGCTACCAATGGGATTCACCAACTCACCTGCTGAGTTCCAGAAGTGTATGGCATTCATCTTGCAGGATGAGATCCCAAACATAGCCAACATCTTCATAGATGATCTACCTGTTCGAGGACCCGCAACAGACTATCCGGATGAGAATGGCAACCCAGAAGTATTGAAAGCCAATCCAGGCATTCGGCGCTTCATATGGGAACACGCAAATGATGTCCATCGCGTCATGCATCGTGTAGGACATGCAGGTGCAACCTTTGCACCTAACAAAGCTCAAATCTGTCGTCCCGAAGTTGTGATTGTAGGACAGACATGTACACCTGAGGGCAGATTACCAAGTCAAACAAGGTTGATAAGATTCTTAACTGGCCAGTTCTACAGAGTGTTCATGACATTCGGGCTTTCTTGGGCCTATGTGGAACAGTCCGGATATGGATTCACAACTACTCTAAGGTAGCCCGTCCACTGACACAGCTGTTGCATAAGGAGACAGATTTTGAGTGGACAGATAGCTGTCAGGTAGCCTTTGATGCTCTGAAAAGTGCAGTAACATCAGCACCAGCTCTACGACCTATTGACTATAGCTCAGACAATCCTGTTGTACTATCCGTTGACTCTAGCAAGTATGCAGTTGGCTTCATCCTATCACAATATGATGAAGCCGGACGCAAGAGACCTGCTCGATATGGTCAATCCCAATGTCAGAGCGAGAGTCACGCTATTCTCAGCCAAAGCTGGAGCTGTATGGACTGTATCGTGCCTACGAGCCTACCGCTTATACCTCACTGGAGTGCAAAACCTAGAGGTGGAAGTGGATGCAAAGTATATCAAAGGCATGCTCAATGAGCCAGACCTACAGCCTAATGCAACCATCAATCGATGGATACAAGGAGTATTGCTCTTACCTTCAAGCTCATCCATGTACCTGCAGAGCGACACAAAGGTCCAGATGCTTTATCTAGACGTCCACTAGCGGATGGAGAGGATACTGAAGAAGAGGACGACTCATGGCTAGACGATATTGCCTTAAACATAGAGATTCAGGAGCACCATCGCCAGCTAAAGTACGAATGCATCCCATCCTATGCTACACTATTGAGTCAGAGCCATGGCCATGTGTTCATCTCTGCCAACACCAAGGCAGACAGGCTTCTATTTCAGTATAGGAAGTTCCTCACATCCACCGAACTACCTCTCTTAGACACACAGCAAGCCAAACGACGCTTTATCCAGAGTGCAAGTCGTTTCTTCATAAGGAATGAAAAGATGTACCGACGTAATGGTACCCAGCCTCCACGTCTAGTGATCATGAAGGCTGAGAAGAGGTTGGAAATTATGACCCAAGCCCATGAAGGACTTGGCCACCGAGGAGAGCAAGCTGTGATGCATACTGTCAAGGAAAGGTTCTACTGGCCAAGCATGTGGAATGACATTCATCATCATGTAAGCTCATGCAAGCAATGCCAGATCCGCAGTGTTCGCAAAGTCGAGGTACCACTGGTGATTTCCACCCCTGCCACTATATTTGTTAAGGTCTATCTAGACATCATGGAGATGCCTAGAGCGAAAGGATTCAAGTATATCATTGCTGCTCGGGATGATTTATCAAGAGCTAGTGAAGGTAAATCCTTGAAGAATAAGAAGGCAAAATCAGTCGCAGCCTTCTTCTTTGAACAGATCTTGTGCCGGTATGGCGCTGTTGGTGAAGTGGTAACTGATAATGGCTCTGAGTTCAAAGAGGCCTTTCAGAAATTGATGAAGCGATACAAGTTGCCACAAATCAAGATATCCAGCTACAACTCTAAAGCTAATGGAGTTGTAGAACGAGGGCACTTCATTATTCGAGAGTCAATCCTCAAGACTTGTGAAGGCAATGCAGACAAATGGCCCGACTATGTTCACCATGCGTTCTTCACTGATCGCGTAACTGTTAGTCAATCTACTGGATTCTCTCCCTACTATCTGTTGTATGGAGTACACCCAGTCCTCCCTTTTGATCTGGCCGAAATGACTCTGTTAGTAGATGGATTCCATGCGGGGATGTCTACCAGTGATCTGTTAGCATTACGAATCAAGCAGTTGATGAAGAAGCCAGATGATGTTGCACGTGCGGCACAACTGCTGAAACATACACGCTTGCGTTCTAAGGAAGTCTTTGAGCGACGCTATCAGAGGAGACTGAACAGAAAGGTGTATGAGCCTGGTGACTTGGTCTTGGTGCGTAATAAGGCAGTCGAACAGAGTGCCGACCGAAAGCATCACCCAAGATACCTAGGGCCTTTTAGTGTCGTCCGCCAGACAAAAGGAGGTTCATATGTTCTATCCGAACTTGATGGTGCAGTGTGGAGACAGGGAATTGCAGCATTCCGACTTCTCCCATTTGTGTCAAGAGAACAGATTGAAGAATTGAACTGGGCCGATGATGATGAAGACCTGGATATGGATGAAGATGAGGAAATTGAGGATGATGAGGAGTATGATGAACAAGAGCATAGTGAAGAGGAGATGGAAGATGAAGATGAAGAGTAGGACTTTTTTTTTTTTTATGGCCAGGAATGCAGAGTGCAACTGGGGACAGTTGCATTTTCTTTGTGCCGTCCAGATGTCCTGAGCCAATATTGTTTGGCTCAAGGAACATGGTATATACCTCTATTTCCTTTCTATTGATATGACCTGTTACCAGACTACTCATTCACAGCACAGCCCCCCTGCAGTGCATAGCCATAGTCATGTGAGACTAGTCTAGAAGGTCACGTAGGCTTTGAGATTGCAGTGTGACTGGTTGCATAGTCATGAGTACAGCATGAGCATAGCCACGCACAGCCTACGCACAGCCCCCGGACTGGCTAGGGCCTGCTGGGCAATCCACATGTTGTCTCAGAGTACAGCCTCCAGATGTATTTCAAATAGGATACAAGGCAGTGCTAGATACTGACTTGTGATTGGCTGACCCATGTCATATGGCAGTACAAGCTGTACCACATGAGTCGCTTTGAAGTACATAGCTGTGTTCATGACTAAGGATGAGTAAGGACTGACTAAGTAGTGTAATCTGTATGAGTAAAGCTGTTCCCCACATGTATATAAGGCCCCCAGTTTTCCATGGATGAGGCAGTCAAGTTCTCCCAGATTCTCAGTGTAGATCTTGTGAGCTGCTGCTCTGCAAGTTAGTAACATAAGCTAACAAGCGGCATCCTAGTGTGCAATATACTACAGTTCAGCTTAACAGTCTATTGTGTGACTTCAAGCCCCTGTTAGTGCCTCTAGTGATTCTTGATCGGTAAGCTGTTTACCTTAATCAGCAACTCTTGTAGTCACGTCTCAGTCACGCACGTCACTCGTATCCACGTATTCCAGTCCAGTGGGTAGGCTAGTGGTTAGTCTATCCATTCAGCACGTCACGTCACTTCAACGAGATCAGCCAAGTTATAGTGTGTAAAGGCAATTCAATTGCTGTGGTAAGTAAAAACAACTGTACTTGCTAACAAACTTTACAGTACTACCAACACTCAACCAACCCCCTCTACAACGAACAACTGTGATAGCCCGGTATTGCTCATACCCGGTGAACCGCAGCAGAAACACATTCTGACCTGACAACGCGCTCGCAGTCGGCGTGTGTTGCGCACGCCCTCGCCCTGCCCTCCGTCACCATCTCACGTCTCTCGCTCACGCGCGCACGGTTCGTCCATCGGCTGTGCTTGCGTGCCGTGCGTCGTCGCGCAACCGCGCACGATCCACTCGCCGGCCGTGCTTGCGTGCTGGGCATTCGCCCTGTGCGTTCACGGTCGCCGTGGGTGTCGTGCTGCACGACAACGGGCCCTGGTGTCGGTCCACCCGTTACACCCTGTGCCCATCTGCCCGCGCGCTCGTCCATTCACTCACCCGTGCACTCGCCCGCTCGTCTACCCGCTCGTCCGCTTCGCAATCGACGTGAGTGCGGTCGCCGGTCGCCTGTCCGCTCTCCCGCCTGGCTGTCTGCAACCCCTGCCCGTTCTCCGGCCGTGCGTGTGTGCCCAACGCCCTCGCGGTCTATGTGTGCTGTCGCCCGTCCTCGTGTTCGTCTGCCGTGCCTACACGCAGGGCATTGGCCCTGCGTGCTCGCGGTCGTCGTGCGCGTCATGCGGCACGTCACCGCGTCCTGTACTTCCTGTTAGCAAGCCCACTCGCGCCTGCCTGGACTCACCTGGCCTTTGCTGTCACCCTCGCCGTTACCCTAGCCCTCGCCCTCGCCCTCGCCCGTCCACTCCTCGTGTACACCTGCCGTCCGTTTGTCGTCCACGCGGCACGTCTGCATCCGTTCGTGGCAGCGGCCAGGCCCATGGTGTTCATCGGCTTCGTCTGCGCGAGGGCCTATGCCATGGGAGCTCGCCGTGCGCGCGTACACCATGTTGCGGCGCTTGAGGCCGTGCGCGAGTCGACCTGGTGGATGGAGAGAGACAGGCCGGGGGAACCGGGGCATCCCCGCGAGTTTGGGCGCTCGCAGGGTTGCCGCTTTTGGCAATACCCGCACGACTGCAGGGCGGGTATGCGGGTACGGAAATCGCTACCCGGACCCCTACCCGCGAGTACCCCTACCCGCGACCCTCGCGGGTTACCCGAACCCCTGCAATGCACTACATTGCACGGCCAATCCGGAAGCCCACGAATAATTCTATAGAAGGGAGTCTGTAAAATTCCTCTCAGCATATCATCCTCATGATCCTCATCATCGACGAGACGTAAGTATGGCCCGGGATGCTTCAGTAGAATCTCCGATGAGAGCCATAGCATGAGCCTGTGGTTCTCATTATATCGAGGAGAACAGGTGATGCAACACAAAAAAAAGGCGTATGAAATTTATGAAGAGACATCATACATGAAAGAGAATAAGGGGAAAACGCCTGGCGCAGCGGCCCTAGCAGGCGCGATGTTCATCCCGATTAGGCAAGTACCGCATCGGCGCTGGACGGGCGCCAATCACACTAAATTCTAAGTCGGGAAAGTAAGACTTGCCAGTAAGTATTGTTCCACGAAAACGTCACTCATAGAAACTACTAAGCCTTGTACCTCCGTCGACTTAGATCGATACTTACTGGCACTACTTACTCATGCATTCTATGCAGCACTACGACCGACGTTCAACAGGTCCTTCTACTCACCATCATTAAATGATCTCGCTAACCTACAGAGTAGAATATGAGATCAAGACTGCCTCATATACGACCTGATCGCAGATGAACGGCGCAAGATCTTGGGATCGCATCTGTGATCGCAAGTCAGTGCCACAGCCACGCATGGGGCTGCTCAATTCTAAAAAGCGATTTGGATCGCTATTTGGATCGCAATCCGTCAGCGCTTGGCGCACGCAAGCGAGGCGGTGTCCGAGCTCGCCGGGCTTCGCAGAGCCCGAACCTCGCACCGACGCAGCGGGTCGGCCCCAGGGGCCCGCAGGCGCTACGTGGCGAACGTTTCCCACGCTCAACGCGCGAGGCGTGCGCGCTGCGCGTCGACGGCGTCGCGCCGTGCTCGCCGCCCGCTCACCTTCGTGCCTGTGCGAAAGTATGCCATCGCGTTCAGGACTACGCATGACCTTCGGGTCCCGACAAGCTGCACAAGAGTTCCTGATGCAAGCTGCACTCTTATACCTCATCCTCGCACTGTACTTCCCATCCCTCTCGATCCGTGGATATCGCTTCGGAATGCCGCTGCCAGCCAACATGCAGGTGATATCAAATGCTCTCCTTGCACAGGCAGCCGGTATCCTCGGGCTTGCTGTTCTCCTTGATCCTGGACCACGGGGACCGTACAATCAGTTTCTTAAGTGCCCACAGTTCTTTACGATGGCCTTGTCATATCCTGATCGTTGGTTTCGCCACACATTCCGGTACGTCTTTCATAGTTCTACCTTAGTCTTTATGTCATGCCTTCCCTAGTATGGGCCGCACAACCTTTGAGTGGCTGGTCGCGCGGCTTGAGCCACTTGACATCTTTCAGTCGAGTGGGCGTAAGCCACAGCGACCTGTACGACACCAGCTCGGATGCTTTCTTATGCGGTTTGGGTCACGTGGATGCGATGCCCTTGATGCTGCACAGAAGATGGGTAGAGGCTTTGGCACTGTCCATCTCTATTGCAGCCGGGTTATTTGGGCATTGCGTCACCTCGGTTTAGACTGGGTACGCTGGTCGGATCGATCCACCACGAAGGCTTGGGTGTATGCCAGAACACACCTTGCACGATGTATTGGGATGCTAGATGGGACTCTCATCCAAATGACGGAGCCACCACGAGGCTCGGGATCTACTTACTTCTGCAGAAAGAAATTTCCTGCGGTATGTTCTTCAAGTTGTTGTTTATGGCTTTGGTGCTAAATTTGATGCATTTCACTAGATCAATGTTCAGGCCATTGTTGATCACCTTCGCCGGTTCCTCAATGTTGACCTCGGATGGCCAGGGAACGTGACTGATGTATCACTCTGGACAAAGTCATTCATTTGGGAGCACCGTCATGAGTTCTTTGGTCCAGGAGAGTATGTGCTTGCTGACAAAGGTGAGTTGGGTTTGAGCTCTCATGCATGACATACTGAAATGGTCTACAGGATATCCCTCTTCACCATTTGTTCTACGACCTTTCACCGAGCCAGAGATTGCCCGAGCGACACCCGAGCGACACCGACGTATGCGCATGTTCAACCGCCTTGTCTCGTCCATTCGGGTACGTGTTGAGCAGGCATTTGGGATGTTGAAGGGCCGCTTCCCAGGGCTTAAGCTGTTTGGCACTCCTGTGGATGTTGAGGATGTGTACCGGACAGTGGAGGCATTGATGACAGATGTCGGTGCACAACTTCTGCATTGATGAGGGTGACCATCCAGAGGACATTCCATGGTATGACTGGAGTGATCCTGATGTACAGGATGCAGTGGCAATGGCAAGGGAGGACCTTGGGGATGATGGAGGATTGGATGCTGAGGGTCAAGACGAAGTGGCACGATACCGCCAATTGGGACAGGAGATGCGCGAAGAGTTCTTTGAGGCCTTGTTTCCACCACAATAGAGGTAGCAATGCCAGATTTATTCCAGATAATAAGATCCATAGGTACCAGGTACACCTGCAGTAATATACTCAAGGTGTCCCTGTGTACGGGTACAGTGTGCAGTCTTCGCCACATTACAACTATTGCTCACCCGCCGTCCAGTGGCTGGCTCGGTCACGTGACATCCTTACCAAAAGAGGGAGACCCGCAGGCGCCCAACCGTGCCGCACGCGAGGTTCCCTCTCAATGCTCCTCCTCCTCTCTCTTGCTGCCGTGCCACCACCTGCTCAACCCCATTCCGCGCCAGCGCTCGAGCGATGGCACGCGCGGGCAATACTGCGCGTGCAACAACGCCGGCAAGAATACGTACACCACGACTCGGGGCGCGGCGGACGGATGATCGGCGGGCGCGCGCGCGAAGGAACGACGGAATGGGCGGCGCGTATGAGCGAGGGAAAGACAGCCGGCGGTGAGGGCAGGTGAGGAACGGGCGAGGGAGGGATGGGTCGGCCACATTACACGCCCACCGCGAGCGCACTGGGCGAATGCCTGGTGCGCAGACACGGCCGGCGAGTGCGGGCGAGAGACTCCGGGCGAACGAGGGACGGACGGGCCACAGCACATGTCAACCGCGACGGCCGACGAGCGCACAGGCCAGGCAGGCGAGGAAGGGACGGTCGAGGTGAGTCAAGAACGCGCCGTGGAACACCGACGCGAACGAGCGGGCCACAGCACACGCCCACCGCGAGCGCACTGGGTGAATGCCTAGTGCGCAGACACGGCCGGCGAGTGCGGGCGAGAGACTCCGGGCGAAGGAGAGACGGGCGGGCCACAGCGCACGCCAACCGCGAGCGCGCTGGGCGATTGCCCAGTGCGCAGACGCGGGCGACGAGCGAACGGTCGGCAACCGGGCGGGCGAGGGACGGGCGAGGGACTCAGAGGGACAGGCGAAGGAGAGATGGGTGGGTCACAGCGCACGCCAGTCGCGAGCGCGCTGGGCAAATGCCCAGTGCGCAGACACGACCGACGAGCGTACACGCAGATGGGAGCCGGCCGGGCGAGGGAGGGACGAGCTAGGGAGAGACGGGCTAGGGAGGGACGGGTGAGGTGCGTGGACGGCGCGCAGTGGAACGTGGTGACCGACGCACAACACGGCGCCCGCGAGCACGCAGGGCCATTGCCCTGCGCGCAGGCACGGCCGTCGAACGGTGGGCGCGCGAGGTATGGGCGTGCGAGGTGCGGGCGAGGTACGGGCGCGCGAGATACGGGCAAGGCAGGGACGGGCGATGCACCATAGCACATGCCCACCGCGAGCGCGCTGGGCTAATGCCCAGTGCGCAGATGCGGTCGACGAATGAGCAGTCGAACGGTCGGCGGCCGGGCGGGGCGACAGATGGATGGGCGACGGACGGACGAGGTGCGTGAACCGCGCCGTGTAGCGGGTGCAGGACTGCAAGGGGGCGACAGAGTGCAAATGGGCGACAGGCTGCAAATGGGTGACAGGGTGCGAATGGGCAAGGGGGTGCGGACGGGCAACAGGGCGTGGACGGGGTGCCGCGCAAGGTTCAAATCCCATTAGAAACAAGTATATAGCTATGTAAAGGAACGTGGATAGTAGGGAATGGTATTGTGATGTGTTGATCGAGAATGCAACGGAACTAGAGAGTACCGCGAGAGAACTTTAGGAGTGCATTGGAGAGATTTGTCAACGACTCCCTTGCCTGTGCCTTCACCCCCTCGTCGATACCCTCCATGCCCAATATCATCTGGGCTGCATTGAGGCCCTCTTTGATATCGGACAATGATGACCCCTCTGTCTGCTTCTGAATCAGCCCAGAGATGGTTGTGAACGTATCCATGAGTGAAGAGGCGGCGTTCGACGATGACTTGTTCGGGACATGTGCCGGCTCAGGCACACCACCTTGTTTCGAGGATGAAGGCAATGGCTGAGCCCGTGCAGGTGGGGTAGGTGGATCACCATCCTTGCGTGCAGCATGGACAGCCGGAGGAGGGGGCGAGAGACGACCTGTTTGAAACGGAGTCTTGCGCACGACAGACGGGTGTTTGCCATATCTGTATAGGCAGTGAGCATTGACCGAGATGTACAGCAGAAGCACATACCGCGTGTTAAACCAGTCATACCAGCCATGCTCCATCCACGCTTGGATGACCTTGACCGACAACTTGTCCGCCGCAGCCTTCTTGTTCTCTCGTAACCTCCCGAGGTGTTCCTCGATGGCCTGGTCATCAGCAACATCCAGATCGGCATCCCCCTCGCCACCAGTGATGCTCATGTAGTCATGAACATAGCCAAACAACGTACGGAGGCCGGTGAAGTGATTCTGGCACGATGAAGGTGAGCGTACCCCGTTCAAGGCAGATTTTGCAATCTATCCAAGAAATGAGTAGAGAACAGCACACAATAAAGCCCCATACCTTCTCCCATATCTTAGCCGCATTGCTCTGAACCTTCGAGTACACTGAGTCCGCGTCGGGACCGAGGCAGTACTCGAGGAGAGTAGATGTCTCCTCAGGAACCCACGTCTTCCCTTTGCGATCCACACCGGCAGTGAGCACGGACTCGACCCTCGCCCGCTTACCCGCAGGCTTCCTTTGAGCCATGTTCTCCTTGCCCGCCTCGTTGACTTCGACATCACCTCTATGCTCCGAAGCAATTGATGCATCGGACTGCGAGCGCTTCTTCTGAAGGGCTGGTGGGACCTGAGCAGCCGGTGCCAACTCGTTTGCACCTGGCAGAGGCTGCACCTACAAGAATCAAGTCAATTCGAAGTGCATGGATGGAATGTTACAGTGAACGCACCAATTCCGGTCGATCTGCAGCTGGCCACCAAGGCTCTTGCAGATCCTGATTGGCGTCAGGATCTGCAAAAAGCTCTGCTTCATCAACCTCATCCCAATAGCGGTGCCATGCACCATCCGGCAGGACAGGTGGGGTCGCAGGTCGTGGCTCGACAGGGGGAGCCTCGAAGCCACCATGCATCTAGTATGAATCTTTCTGAGTAAGAGGCTACTTGAGAGCAAGGAAATGTCACTTACGACTTGCTCTATATCATACAGAGCTCCCTCGCCAACAAAGTTAGGGGCATTACCCATGTTTTGTGCACCTCCCTCAACATCGCGAGCAGCTAGCCTGACGAGAATGATGTTTGAAGTCCAGTCAATCGAAGACGAAATCCCCACTCACTCATTTAGGAAATCATCCACACCATTCTCGCGCATCAAGGTCTCAACATCTATGTTGTCCATTCCGTGTCGCTCGTGAAGGGGCGAGCGAGGCGTCCTTGCACGGCGCGACGCCGTCGACGCGCAGCGCGCACGCCTCGCGCGTTGAGCGTGGGAAACGTTCGCCACGTAGCGCCCGCGGGCCCCTGGGGCCGACCCGCTGCGTCGGTGCGAGGTTCGGGCTCTGCGAAGCCCGGCGAGCTCGGACGCCGCCTCGCTTGCGTGCGCCAAGCGCTGACGGATTGCGATCCAAATAGCGATCCAAATCGCTTTTTAGAATTGAGCAGCCCCCATACCAGCGTACGTATACAAGGAGAGGCGTGCTTATCGTACCCCTAGCTCATCTTCTCCTTCGAGTTCACCGAGTAGGTTGCCGGCAAGTAAGTGTTCCGACGGTGGCAGTTTGAATGTTGCGCTCATCCCTTGCACCCCTCCAGCCTCGCTCTCTTTTGAAACGACTCACGTTCCTCCTTCGTAATGAACCCAGTGCATACAAGACATCATGCGCTACTCTACACTGGCCTCTACTGTTCTTTTGGCGGTGGCCACAGCTCCCGCGCTTGCTCACCCGATCACCAAGTGAGCCCCTCGCTATTAAATTTGATCTCATGGCTGAGCATGTAGTAACAGTCGCGCGACCGAGGATGCCTCCATGGTTGAGCGTGAGCTCCAAGACGCCCTGATGGAGCGCGGCTACTACTACGACCTCCTCCCTCGGCACTTCGGGGCGCACCACATGCCTAGATCGGAAAGGGCTGTGGACCGCGCCGCGAGGGAGGCGCAGGCACGGGTACGCGAGAAGGGGGCGACGATCCTTATAGCGACCGCGGAACATCACCAGAAAAAGATTGAGCAAAGTCATCAGCCTCAACAAACGCCTCAACAAAACAGCGGCTCGAGACAGGGAGCGGGAGCCCAACACCATCCCCGGGAGTATGACCTCGACGGCGAGCCGTTCGGGCGCGGCTTCGAGGTAGATGAGCTTGACTGAGCGGACTAGCATGATCGTGGGGCCGTTACGATGTATCTCCGCCTGTCGTACACATCGTGTACATTGTTGCGCATCACTTGCAGTGTCAATCGTAACCTGAACACTCACTTATGCGTGCTTGGCGACTAGATCATCAGCAAAGTGTTGCTCATGCTGACATCATACAGGCCAAACATTTAGAGTAGCGGATGTTCAGCATGACGGGGAAAGTCTACATGGATCCCGACGGCGCTGAACCTCAGGGTGGGTGGGTGCTGCCCGTACCAATTGTCGGGCACATTGCTGTCGAGGCCGGCTTGCGGGGACAACGAGCGTAGAGTGTATTTGAGGACGTTGCTGCCGCGAAGATCGATCTTGAGCTTGAGGACTCAGGGAGTTGAAGGAATGCGCGGCCGAGGTCGTGAAGTTAGTGTGGGGTCTGTGAAGGGTGAGCTTCGGGCGCGAGGGGTGGAGAGGTTGGCTCGTGTACGGATCACCGAGTGGTCTCTGCGGTTCAAGCCATCGCCCAGACTACAGTTCGTAGTCGATGGCCGCGCGACGTGAAGAATGTCAGTGAGCACGGCACGGATGAGACACTCGGGAGGTGGTCGGTAGTTAGTCGGTCGTTTCAGCGGAAGGCGGCCCTCGAGACATTGACGGCGAACGGCTGTTGCTGCCAGCGTCTTCGGGGGTAAGCTGGCGACGGACGTTTCTTCGGTTGGATGTTGACACCGAAAGGTTTTGCAGATGCGTACAAATCCGGGAGCTGAGGAAAGATCCGACTGGGTGCGTGGCTCTGGTGTACATGAACGTGTCCGGTCTATACTGGCAACGGCTGCCAGTCAGTCCCAGCAGAGTCTGAGGGGCCTTAAAAAAGAAAACGTACCGCTTTTGCGGCATCGCGCAGACGGCGTCCTAGTTCCGAGTCGTAAGTCGGCTGATTCGGCAGTCTGCGAGTGGGTAGCGGTACGGACGCTGGGGGAGATGGGTGGACAATGCAGGCGCAGGAAGAACAAGGCGGTCGTCTCATAGCCTCCCGCGCACGTGCCCTGAGTAGCAGAGCCGGTTGACGTGTCATCGCCCTGGAAGTTGTACGGGAACTTCAACAGCGCGTCGTCCTCCGTCTCGACGAACGTCCGCGTGATCTTCTGCTGGAGTACCGTGCTCCCCCAGTCGTCCTCGGACCACGGCTGCTCGATCTCCTCTTGGTGCGCGTGCGTGACCAGGAGCGAGTTCTTCTCGCCCGCGACGTCCACTGGTCGATCTTGTAGTTGATCACAGGGTAGTGCAGCGAGCCCACTGTCAAGGTGAGATGCGGATGTCAGTCGGATGGCACGATGGATGCGTCGAGAAACGCACTGGTCGCGTCCCGGATGGCGGTACCTTCACCCTCTGGACTAGGCTCCCAGAAGCCACCTTGCAGGTAGCCCGAGGCAGACAAGCGCACCTCGATCGTCCCGTCGCTGTGGAAGATGTAGTCGAACACTGCATGACATGTCAGCTGCAGTGCAAAATACATTCCACAGGCACGACGTACGGTAGTCGTAGTTGCCCACAGTCGAGATCGAGCGCACGACGAGGTTGTACCCACGCACAGCGCCGAACTCCGCCTCCGAGTAGCCCATATGGCGCGTGATCGGGCGCGCCGAGTCGTGCTCGAAGATGCAAATAGCTCTGAAGCTCACGAGTCAGATGGACTGAATGAGGTTCAGCAAACAACACGCCTCTCGCGTGTGATGGAGCCCACGAAGCTGGTAGTCGTCGCGGGGAGGAACACTGCCTCATGCGGACAGCCATACCCAGGGAGCATGTCGCGCACGGAGCAGCCCTACGCATCGCTTAGCCCTCCGCCGCACGCATCAGAGTGCGACGCAGACTCACCATACCGAAGAACCTGTCCAGCCAAGCCGTAATGCTCTGCATCGGGTCGTTGCCTGCATACTGAGCGATAGCCTCCCGGGGCGCGAGCTGTAATCATTTCCATTCTCAGCATACACTCCCGCCCTCCAGCGAACCAACGGAAGGCGCACCTCGTAGATGACGCGCTCGCCGCGGAACTTGACGTCCCACAGGCTGAGGTCCATGTCGCGGTCGAAGCCGAGGTATATCCCCAGACGGTCACCGATCGGACCCATCTAGCTCACGTACTGCGTCTTGCTGTCGGCCCGTTTAGCACAATATGCGCGGATCCAGCGCCACGCACACGCACCTGTCCACCTGGAGGCGCGGCCCAGCAAACGACACCGACCGCGGCCCGAAGAGATGATCCAGGTCGCGCGGGTGCTGTCGGGCCGCTTGGACGTCGTCCAGTCGACGTCGTGGCTGTCCGGGCGCGGGGGGAGGCGCTTCAGCGTCCCGTTCTGGAACACGCCCATGAAGTTGTCTACAGACCGTGACTCGAACACCTGGTGGTTGTATACGATCTGCACAGCGCATCAGCTAGCGCGCTTCGAACGCTGCGTTCTTCGATATGATTCACCTTGGGAACTCCCATTCCTTGGGGTCCGTGCCTGTCATGTCGATGTAGAGGAAGACACCAACGGGGTGGAGGTATGGCCCGGGGACGTTTGGCCGCCAGTTGATCCAGCCCCGCCGGAACAAGCCGTCGAAGCTCAGCGGGCCCGTCGCGCCTCCGGCGAAGGTGTCGTTCGCGAGGCCGAGCGCGAGGCCGCCGAGCAGTTCCTGCACACGCCCGTCAAACGCGAAGAACATAGAACAGCAAGCACGCTCACCTGAGTCGCCTCGCAATCTTGGGCATCACATCGATCAGGATCGGCTGGACCTCCGCAAGGGTCGTGTACCTGCGCGCGTTGTACGGCACCTCTGGCCGGTGGTGAACCTCCGTCAAAGTGCGCATGCTTGTCTTGCTACTCACCGGCAGCGGGCTCACCAGGTAATCCTGCACCTTCGTGCGTAGCGGTCGGGAGGCGTGATGCCCCGCGGGTCCGCGAGATATTGGAGCGCGTCGGCTTTGGCGGGGCGCCGTGCGCCGATGTGATCAATGTAGTTGTCGGAGATGTGCGCCGATGTCCCGGGGGTGAGGTTGAGCGCGCGTTCATGCGCGCCGGGCCAGTGGGCAATCGCGGTCGTCTCCGGAACGGTGAGGGAGGCCCAGAGGTTGACGGGTGCAGGGGCGAGGCGGTCAATTCCGCTTGCTAATGATTTCAGTGACAGACGAGTTGGATCCAAGACTTACTTGGGGATCTCGTACAATTAACGACTGTGACGCTGGGCTGTGGCTGTCCCATGATTGAGGCGCAGAGCCCCACGGTTGCCGATATGGGCTGGGCTGATCTGCACACCAGCTATGTATCTGTCTAAGTCAGTTTGAAGCCGAACTATCGCTTCACTATGGACTCACCAGTCACCGGTTATGCATCGCTCGGGCTATCCGAGGATGACACGGAACGCATCATGCGGCCGAATGCAGAAGTTAGCCACGACGAGACCTATGAGCAAGGAGCCACGGTGGGATGAACCAGTGAAAAGCGTCCGGATGTCGCTTCTGGGTCCCGTCCAAGTCGCGTGATAGCGCTGGATACCCCGAGTTCAGAAGGGCGCATCAACGCTGTCGACGAGGGTGAAGAGGGAGTCTCTCTTCAATGAGATCAGGCTCCGATATTCGGGCTTCTTACTGGGTTTAAATTACAGGCCGTCAACAGACGTATGTTTTCGCTTTCAGGGTAGGTGTCGTTTTAGGGTGCGACTTCGAGGCGGATCTGACGAGCGTAGCTGACGTCTGCTATCTCGCGCAAACTTAGCGGTTTCCAGTCCCTATGTGCGTTGGGGTGGAGCGATAACAATTAACATATTGCCATACTTCAAGTTCATCTCGGCGCTGAGCAAAGCATGACGCGACGCACCGCTTGCACGTTCTCACACACGCGTCGGATGTCCACAACAGCCTTGCCCTGTGCGCAGCGGGGCTTCTGTATCTGCGCTTTCACGTCCACTGTGACTCTCGCATCCAGGTCCATCGCGTCGACGGTCGACACAGGCTCAGGACCAGCCGAGGACGAGGATGTTACATTAGACATTGGCGGGACTGTAGCGTGAATTGGCCTTGAACTACGGCATAAGTTCCTGGTCGCTCAATCCCGAGGCCTGCAGGTTTTATGTATGTGGATGAGTAACGGTTGGATCACGACTCTGCGAGTTGCATACCAGCATTGAACCGCCGGAGCGGTACGAACACATACTTGAATCACCAGCAGGGCGACTCGCTGAGTTCGTTGTTTTCGCACACGCAGATACGAGTAGCGAGAGAATGTATGCTGCGTTGCAAGAGAGGTACATTGCCACTGTGAATGGTAGTGTATGGAACGCGTAACCGCACGACGCGTCTGTGGCTGAATCTCGGCTCTTGCCGAGACGCAAAGGCGTTCACCGGCACCTTGGTGCGAGTCGTTCTGTGAACGCGTCGGCAAGAGCCGGGCTTCAGCCACAGACGCGTCAGAGCGACCTCTGACTCGTCGCGCCACACACTCGCACTACTCTCAGCCGCATTAATGCAGCCGCCGCCTTTCGTAAATTACACAGGAATTGACGGATCAAGAGAAGCGTCGCCCGACAATATCTGCCTGTGAATGCCTTCTGACGATCTCAACGCTTGTCCACTGCTCCCGAACATTCGACACCGTGACCTTGACCCCTTCCCGGACTCGCACTCTCCGCCTTCGCAGGTCTATACTAATAACGGCCTCTCCGTCAGCGTGTCGCTCATAACTTGAGGGGACTGCACGTCGTACCTCGTTGTTGGAGCATGAGGTTAGGGACGAGCTCGCAAGCTGTGTCGCGATAAAACCTGGCCGAGAACGGATAAGGGAAAGGTATATAGACAGGAGGTTTTCGATGTACCTACCTCACGCGATTGCCCTTCGAGCATCGTCCGTGCCCGGGACACTCGCGCCCGTCGACCGTCGTTCCGTTTGTTTGTTCTCACACTCGTGGTGCTCATCTCCCAGCCGCCGCTAAACAAGTCCCGCTCGGCTGGCCATCTTAAGGAGTACCCTGGGCGCGACAACTCAACACGATGGGCTTCTTTCTCGACGAGGGTGAGAGATCAATGATGTTTACGGCGCATCTGCCTGCTGAGTATAGGCACACCGTACGTCCTCTTTGTCCTATTGATTGCTCTCTGGTATTTAGGAGCACAGTACACATACTCATGTTGTGATGCGTCCTCTCCGCAAGTACCAGCCACGCGATTACCGACAGCAATGAGACCAAAACTCGTGTAAGTAGACGTTCGGATTGTACGACACGAATGCTTGCGTCAGAGCGATCGCTCCCTTCTAATTTTTCCTGTTACTGTAACGTTGACTCGGACTAGATGCGCAAGTCCGGCACAGGGCGACGCCTGCCGTACATTCCACACAAAAGCGTTACAGGACAAGAGGCACTGGACACGGGGCCCTGGCCCTTCCAATTCCATTTCGCAGACCAGTTCTCGTACATGACACGGAGACGATGGCGATGCCCGGCTAAGTAACCCTTTGACCTCGCTCCGAAACTACTAAGCCTTGTACCTTGGTCGACTTAGATCGATACTTACTGGCACTACTTACTCATGCATTCTATGGAGCACTACGACCGACGTTCAACAGGTCCGCCTACTCACCATCATTAAATGATCTCGCTAACCTACAGAGTAGAATATGAGATCAAGACTGCCTCATATACGCCTGCGATGGACCTGATCGCAGATGAACGGCGCAAGATCTTGGGATCGCTTCTGTGATCGCAAGTCAGTGCCACAGCCACGCATACCAGCGTACGTATACAAGGAGCATGCCTATCGCACCCCAGTTCATCTTCTCCTTCGAGCTCACCGAGTAGGTTGCCGGCAAGTAAGTGTTCCGACGGTGGCAGTTTGAATGTTGCGCTCACCCTTGCACCCCTCCAGCCTCGCTCTCTTTTGAAACGACTCACGTTCCTCCTTCGTAACGATCCCAGTGCATACAAGACATCATGCGCTACTCTACACTGGCCTCTACTGTTCTTTTGGCGGTGGCCACAGCTCCCGCGCTTGCTCACCCGATCACCAAGTGAGCCCCTCGCTATTGAATTTGATCTCATGGCTGAGCATGTAGTAACAGTCGCGCGACCGAGGATGCCTCCATGGTTGAGCGTGAGCTCCAAGACGCCCTGATGGAGCGCGGCTACTACTACGACCTCCTCTCTCGGGACCTCGAAGCACGTAAAACCGCTGAGGACGCACCGCCGAAGCCGCACGCTGCGAGTGTCCAGAGCCAGAGGGACCAGGAGAACCACCGGCTGCTCAGAGAGGCGCACGCGAATCTGCAGATACCGAGGCCGGGCGGGCCTTGGTCCGGGCCTCCGCCTGGTCCGTCCCATCCGCCTCATCCGCCTCATCCGAACGGTGGCTCAGGGCCACCGGTGGTTCGAGGCAGAACGGCGGCGCCGGGCACGGGGCGCGAGGCCAGCACCATCGCCGGGAGTATGACCTCGACGGCGAGCTGTTCGGGCGCGGCTTCGAGGTAGATGAACTTGACTGAGCGGACGTAGCATGATCGTGGGGCTGATGCGATGCATATTCGCCTGTCGTACGCATCGTGTACATTGCTGCGTGCCATTGTGAATGACAATCGTAACGTGAAGGCCCGCTCATGCGTGCTTGGCAATTTAAGCATCAGCTAGGTGTTGCTCTGAGTGCCGATATACGGTTCGTGTAGCCGACATCGCCGTCTAGCATACTCATTCCCGGGGCACTCAAGCACGCAATAACTGATCCTCTGCGGGTGCAGCTCGAGCCGCGTCGGGGATGTCATGCACTCAGCTGGACACAAGATGCATACATGAAAACATAGTGCCCTAGCCTTTACGCAACGTCCGAAACGGACTCTACACTTATAAGAGGGTCCGTATGCCGCGGCATCATCCATGTAAGTAGCTTTGTGCCCGAGATATACGCCCCGAACGGCGAATATATGTATGCACGCTCAGGATTCAGGTTATCAAGAAATACATATTGCCCACTCACCTGGCATGCCGCTCACGCCTACGTACGCACTTCATGGGATGTCTGCTTTGTTCTCGAAGACACGGAAGGTGTCTGGGCTGGGCCAGTGCGGGACGTTGGAAAACACTGTGTACTCCTGGAAGGGGAGGATGCCGTACACATGATCACCATCTTTGACAGCTGCATTCTCGGAGCGTAGAACACGTCCACCGGTGAAGCCGTTTAGCCTCGTGGAGTGTCAGGACCCAACGTGAGCTACATTACGAGGATGACTCACAGCTGACCTACATAGAATGGCACCTGAAGAAGATTGAGTAACGATTAACGCGCATATACGGACCCTTGCGGACTTACAACACAACCGATGCTTGGGTCGCGCATCCGGCCGCGCATGAAAGGGTCAATGCTGAATACAGCCGTCTTAGCGAGGAAACTGCCGTTGAGGGGGACAGTGTCGAGGTCGATTGTCTGGGAATCATCGTAGTAAACGGTGGTCTTTCCGGGTTCAGCGAAGGTCTTGGACGCGGGGATCTCGTTGAACTGGATGTGAGGGTTTCAGACTGGGGCCATCGCAACGTGAGCGTGATACGGGTGTGGAGTAATAATGACGGGCATTGCCTTGATATATAGGCGAAAGAATCTGGAACGGCGATGACATATGTCATGAATCTGGCTGTTCGAACCTGGAGGTGGTGATGGCGGCCGAAGACGATGCGCATCTCGTAGATGACGCGCTCGCCGCGGTGATGTCCCACGGACTGAAGCCCATGTCGTGGTCGAAGCCGAGGTGCATCCCCCAGCCCATCTAGCTCACGTACTGCGTCTTGCTGTCGACTCGTTCAGCATGATACACGCGCCGCCGCGGACCCTGCGCCGCGCACACGCACCTTTCCACCCGGAAGCGCAGCCCAGCAAACGACACCGACCGCAGCCCGAGGAGATGATCCAGGTCGCGGCGGGCGCTGTCAGGCCGCGTGCACGTCGTCCAGTCGACGTCGCGGCTGTCCGGGCGCGCGGGGAGGCGCGTGAGCGTCCCGTTCCGGAATGCGCCCATGAAGTCGTCTACAGACTCGAACACCTGGTGGTTGTATACGATCAGCCCGCGCGTCAACCGGAATGCTTCAGAGAATGATAGCCCGGGGACGTTCCGCCGCCAGTTAACCCAGCCTCGGTGGAACGAGCCATCGAAGCCCTGCGGGCCTGTCGCGCCTGCACACGCTTCCGTCAAATGCGAAGATCGTGGAACGGTAAGCTCACGCACCTGAGTTGCCTCTGCCATCTTGGGCATCACGTCAATTGGATCGGCTGGATCTCCGCGAGGGTCGTGTGACCCGCACGTTGTACGGCACCTCTGGCCGGTGGTAGACTTCCGTCAGAGTGCGCATGTTTGTCTTGCTACTCACCGGTAGCGGGCCCACCAGATAGTCCTGCACCTTCGGGACCTCCACCGCGCCATGGTGAATCGTCACCCGCGCGTAGCGGTCGGGAGGCGCGGTGTTCCCCGGGTCTGCGACGTACGCGAGCGCGTCGGCTTTGGCGGGGCGCCATGCGCCGATGCCAATGGTAGATGTAGTTGTCGGAGATGTGCGCTGACGTGCCGGAGGTGAGGTTGAGTCCGCGTTCAGGGGCGTCGAACCAGTGGACAATCGCGGTCGTCTCCGGAACGGTGAGGGAGGCCCAGAGGTTGACGGGTGCAGGGGGGCGAGGCGCGAGGATTCCACTTGTTAACGATGCAACTGGCAAGGAACGGACTGGATCCAAGACGTACTTGGGTATCTCAATAAACGACCGTGACGCTGGGCTGTGGTTGTCCCATGATTGAGGCGCAGAGCCCCACGGTTGCCGATATGGGCTAGGCTGTATATGCACATCAGCTGTCTGTCTAAATCAGTTTGAAGTCGAACTACCGCTTCACTATGGACTCACCAGTCACGTTGTGCATCGCTCGGGCTATCCGAGGATCACACGGAAATCATCATGCGGCCGAACACGGAGGTTAGCCACGACAAAACCTATGAGCAAGGAGCCACGGTGGGACGACCCAGTGAAAAGCGTCCGGATGTTGCTTCTGGCTCCCGTTCAAGTCGCGTGACAGCACTGGATGCATCAACGTTGCCGACGAGCGTAGAGAGGGGGTCTTTCCTCAATGAGATCAGGCTCCTCCAGTATTCGGTCTTGTTACTGGGTTCAAATCACAAGCCGTCAACAGATGTATGTTTTTCGCTTTCAGGGTAGGTGTCGTTTCAGTCGAGGCGGATCCGATTCTCTGACGAGCGTAGCTGACGTCTGCTATCCCGCGCAAACTTAACTTAGCGGTCTCCAGTCGAGTATGAATACGTGGCGACTCACCAATTTTTGGCTTCCTGACGCGCTGGCTATCTCCGCGATGGCAACCACACCATATTTCTATGTAGTCTCTATGTGCGCCTCGGCAGTGGAGCGAGAGCACTGAAGCATTGCCATACGAGTCGTCTTGGTGCTGGGGGAAATATGACGCGACGCAAAGCTTGTTGTGTCGCGCAGAATAGTCTTACACCGCAGCATGTGTCTCTAGTCGCTCGGCATGAAGATTTGCAAGCTTTTAGTATGCTGATGAGTAATCACAACTCCGAGTCTGCGACTCGGTCAGTGCATACCTAATACCAGCGTTGAACTGCCGGAGCAGCACGAACCCGTACCTGAACCACCAGCCAGACGGTTCACTGAGCTCATTCATTTCGCGCACGCAGATGCGATTAGCCAGGACTGTACGCAGCGTTGCAAGAGAAGTGAATTGCCACTGTAGTGTATGGAACGCGTTTACAGTAGGGTCGGAAACAAACTCCACGACGCGTCTGTGGCTGAAGCTCGGCTCTTGCCGAGATGCAAAAGCACCGCCTTGCTCACCTCTCCGCACTTCTCGACCAGCTGTGCGAACGCATATCAACAGCCTCAATCACTCTCGACATAAGCGTAGCCCTCGCAATGCCAGCGGGATTGCGAGCCATACCCCGTGTCTTGATGGATGTCTCGCCACCACCGACATTTCCATTCGGCCGGTCGTTATGCAGGACAGAGGCATAGAGGCGTGTTGGCGGACGGGAAACTTGTCCATTTGGGATTGGGTCACCGTAAGTAATGCCACTTGTCCGTGCTCGCGTGCACACCCGTACAAGCGCGGTCGTGACCGTCGTCGTTGCACCAATTACATCTTCGAGCCCGATCATGTCCCAGTCTCGGTGTGTCATGACATTGGCGGACACGGCCTTCCAATTGCGCATACCCGTTCTCACTCAGCTGTTGTGCTCAATATGCGGCAGCCCGCGAAGCAGAGCCTGTGAAGTGCGGTGTAGGGTGCTTATATGCGTTTACCAGGAGTGAGTCGTATCCAGCCTCTGTGCTCACGCTCCTCAAACCCCGCTCTTCAATTTCGACTCTCCGTACCTCCCCATGACCATTGAAAACACACACTCTTGGATCAACTCTCGCTTTACGGGAGAACACTTGCCTTCACGGTGACTTTCGGCGGCCCCGACCCCCGGTTTTGTCGCGAACATGCAACACCTCCACTTGGCGAGCTATATGGCATCGAAAGACACACCGACAACCAGGTTTACGGTATACTGGCTTGCTCTGTTGTGTCGTAAATTGTACTTGTCTCATTTGTTCGTCAGTGCTTGCATCTGCGCAAAATTTCATCCCTACCCGTTCCCCGCTTCGACTCGGATGTCATCTCACGTCCCTCATGTCCGACCACGTAACGCTTCATCGACATTCAGCACACATCGGGTACCGCTACGCTGCGAGCGGCTCCTCCCGTCCGCGCTGCCGTACTGCCTCTGCGCTCGGGAACCTGTACAGTGCATGAATCGGCAGTGTAGGTCGTTGTATGCACACAAGGTTTCACGCTGGTTCCTCACCAGCGCCGTCAGCAGGTGCTCTGATCACTCTTCATGCCCCACACAGCGTCGACGTTACAAGCAACAAGAGCGCTCAACGCCGAAGGTCGCGCCCTCCGTCAGCGGATAGCTCAGCGCAGAAGTCTCGCAACTTAGGCGCTTCTTTGACGTGGTACGTGAAATCTGTCGGCGGTATTCCAGGCGAGCACTATGGACCATGGGCTCTTTGGTCGATGTGTTGTTGCTCTCGCCAACTGTACTTATCTGTGTCGTGCATATCGCTCGTGGCGAAGCCACGTCGCCTCATCGCATATCTCGATTTGAGACGAGGCAGACTCAATTCAATTGAAAGGGATTATTGAGTGCACCCGTCTGTGTGTGGGGCCTGTTGGTCCGCTCATCGAGGGCCTCATACGCCTGCACTGCATTGTGATGCGCATCATACCTCTTACATTATGTGCACCTCTGTAGCACCTGTCCACTGCGCGGAAGAATGCTCGCGCTGATCTCCCTGCCACACAGATTTGACCGCCTGCGTACCCGCAGGTGGAGTCGAAGCCCAGGTCTAGTTTTCCCCAGTACAGTTCACGTCCCGTGCGCGTAGCAGCGCCCAATCATTATATTCCCGGGCGAGGCAAAAGCACCCCAAAGGTCTGGTATAGGCTCAGCTGGTACAGCACACTATCCGCGAACACCGAATGCACAGGATACCGGTCCACTTGTAGCATCTCCCGGCATCAACACTGCAATTATGAAGAGTGATACACAAGTGCATGCAAGTGCACCGCGGTGGGCCAACGTCTATGCGTCGAAGACAGTCGGGTGGTGTGGCTGGTTGATGTTTGTTGTCATTCTATGTGGTAGCATTCTGACTTGAGTGCTCTTCATGTGCAGGCTGGAATCAATTGACAATCTATTAGTGTAAGTGAGTACCCAATAATACTATGCATGCAGTGAGCATTGTTGCATGTTGACAAGACATTGTGGTAGTCAGTCAATGGTTACAATGTGAATGTAGCATGTGTACATGACTTCAAGAGGAATGCCATGTGCAACAACATATGGAATATATCATCTTGGATGTGAGCAAAGCTGCAATTGTATGGAAACATTCACATTCAAGAACAAATGGCAAAATCAATGGCAATACATTAAACTGTTCAGATTGAATATGTAAATATACATGTTCAAGAATTGACCTTGAAGAAGACAATACAAACAAACACCCCAACCCATGCATATCAACCAACACAAGGAACAGTACAACTCTAGTCATGCTATCACCAGCTCTACATTGCCTTGTATCTGGTTATCCTCAACAAGGGCCACAGCAGGGACAATGCTGTCCTGTCCATCCATGACACCTTCATCATCCTCTTCACCATCTATGTCTTCATCCACAAAATTGTCTTCATCATTGAACATGACTGAGCCACCAAGGTCATTTGGACCAGTGAAGTGAGGCTCAGACATGGTTCCTGACTCTATTGTGCCTTGTGTTGGATCTACTGTACTCCGAAGATTGAGAAAGAAGCGGGACAATATTACTGTTGTGAGACTGCCAGCACAAGTTGTGTTGACAAGATCAGCATAGCACACATGAGTGCTGAAAACTCACCTAGCAGGAAAAGCATCAAATACCTGAAAAGCCTGTTATCAAAATTTTGAGTAGTTGATACACAGACATTAAGCACTGTAAAGACATTAGGATCCTTACTGGGATATAATCAGCCACAACCTCTGAGGTATTCACAACAAGTAGTGCTCTATCAAGAGAGTTGGAGTGAGTATTTGAATGCATGATATTTTGTGTTCAGGTACCCAAAATAGACAGATCCTAGGATATATATCAGTATCAGTATTAATCTACTTATTGCAATTTGAACTGACCATCCCAGAGTAGTATTGTTGTCAGTGTAGCTTTCTCACCAATAGCATGGGCCATCATCTTGATTCTGAATGTATGATACCATGTTGCCAATAATACAAGGGCTTCTGCTATCAGAGCTGTGATCGTGGCAGCAAGGTTGACTTAAAAAAGCATGTATCAATTATGAGAAGCATGGGCCCTGGATAATCTGCTTACACCTAGTAGAAGTCCATCAGCCTGATCAGCAATTCATACCAATGAAGTGAACAATGCATACTGGTTGTAAAGGCTTTCATTATATGGCCCAAGGTAACATCCAACAGGGGTTCTAATTGAATGGGTAGTTGCAGCTGCATACTGTAACTCATGTCAATGCTGCTAGACCATGAGCAAACACATCTGCTCACAATATCATACACAACTGTTGCAATTGTGAGTAACATAATGAACCAAGGAAGCAACCAGTGTCTTCCATTTATGGCATAAACACGCAGGGCTCCAATGGCTGTAATGAAGAGATCAGCTTTGCTTCAGCATGGTCTGCTAAGCATAGTCATACCCCCTGTTGTTGTATTGAATATAGCTTTAGCTCCAAGATGCATCAAAAATAGGGCTGCAGCACTACAGCAAAATGCTCAACAGCCAATTTTGTAAAATGTTGATAATTCACCATACCTCTGCAATAAAAAGTTCCATCAATGACCCTTGTATATGGTAGGAAACATGACTCAAGACTACACACACACCTTGCACCCCAGGACAAATGGGAATCCAGCCATTGATACCATCCAAAGCAAGCCAGACAAATGTAGAAGCACAAGCAACAGGGATGGAATGGAGAACTTGCGATTCCACAGGAAATTGACTTGCTGGTCAAAGGTAAGGCACAAGTCAAACAGATAGAAGCCTGAGTTATTCAATATTACCAGCTAGCTAACAGAAAGTAATGGCACTCACAGAGTGATGCAATGAATGCACAATTCTGAGCAAAGCTTAGGATGAAGTCAACATGGTTGATCATATACAAGTGATAACTTGCCATCACTCACACAACATCAAGTACTGCTTCTTGCTTCTGTATACTGGCAGGAGCACTGTTGTTCATGATGGGACTCTCCAAAGCAAAGGTGATGATGTACTTGAGGTAATTATATAGCATAGTGGCAAATTGCTCGCAGCTACTACCACCATAATTGGTTGATGGTTGCCCAGATATGTTGGCATGCAGAGTGTATCAAACCCTAGATGTTTGGCAATTAGAATGACACATTAAATCACTGATCAGTCACGCATTGGAATTCCGGGAAGATGGTAGGCAATGTGATGAACCGCATCAAGCAGTACCAGTACACCTCGAAACGGGCGAATTGTGCGTCTAACGTGGCGACAGCAGCTACGGGACACGATGTTCAATACGTGCGGAGCACATGCAAGCCAGGTGTCGGACAGCTGACGGCAAAACCTGTGTGGAACGTGCTGTCACGGCTTTGTCAGCAGGAGACAGGTTCTGTCGCCGCGGTCCTCCACCTTGCCTCCACCCACTGTCAAGATGAGTCGAGCGCGCATGCGGTATCGGCCGGTGGCTCGATGGACCCCCTCCTCCTTCGAAGTATTACTCGTATTTCAGTTCTGTGTGTACCGGTACGTCCTTCAAGTTGCGTGGTAGTACTGCCTCGTACTCTGATGATAAACTCGATGCAATTTTACGGGCACCAGCAATGATTAAATAATGAGTACTCGGTGCACTGAATACGCGATGCCGTCGAGCACTGCACCGGTGCTGGGAGCGCAGGGTGAGATGTCTGATCATTACAACACTGCCTTCCCACTGATCTAGCTTTCTCAAAAGTGTTATGTACTAGTAGCGCGTTCTCCTTGTCCTTCAACTTGAAGGTGGCTCGGTAGACGGATCCGGGACCAGCCTAGGCTCGGATGTCATCCGTATTGTGGCGAGCCAGATCTAGAGCGGTGTCTCAGTGAGATCCACATATCAAGTGACCACGTCCAGCGCGCCACCCCCGCGCGCCCCCGACATTGGGCCTCCGCACGAGGCTACAGTGCAGCCATTTCGAGACACTAGGCTCCTCTCCCGTGCAGGCGCTGACGTCTGCTTGCTTTGCCATCTGACATCGGTCACTGGCGTGTATCTTATAAACATGATATCCGACTCGGAGTCTCTCATTTCCCCCCTTTCTGCGCGAGGCTCCTGCTGCGTCTCCCCCGCGGAGCAATGCACCATCTGTTCCGTCCTCCACGGCGTCGTCCACGCTCAGCGTCGCGACTAACAACACGACCACGCCGTCAACGCCCGCAAGCACCGTCTCCAAAAGCAGGAGCGTCGGGAGTCCCGACGCTCCGGCTTCTTTAGCCGGTTCACGGGCGGTTTGACTGCGTCGGCGTCGTTGAGCCTCAGCTCAAGCATGACGTCGCTCTCGCTCGAGACCTGTGTCCACGCCGAGCGCGGCTCCGTCGACGAGCTCGTCCTGCCAGGGACTCCACTGACTGAGCCCTATAGCGCCTCATTTATGAAGAAGATCAATCAACTAAGTACTGGGTCACACTCGACGACCATCTCACTAGTCTTCGCAAGTCGGCTGGAAATGACGCAAAAAAGCTTGCACGGTATGTCTCCCTTCTGGGCTTCTATTCATTATGTACTGATATCGTGCCACAGAGTCTTTAGATCTATCCTCGACAATGATAGGGCATCACATGGCAATAACCCCGCCGCGATCAACGCTGTTCCCGAAGATGAAGTAGTAGATGAACGGCAGCAACAGGTCAACAAGGCTTTTGTTTCGTCGACTGAGAGAGATGATGCGCAGCCAAGCCCCAGCGGATCTCCTGCGTAGTAGTCCTCGTTCTACTAGTGCTCTGTGCCACGCGTGTATCCCGGGCCTGGGCTCAATTGTGGATTTCATTTCACTGTACTCATAGAGCATTATTCGAACTGTTCAATGTAATGTGGGCTGCGTAGACGTGAACCATTACTATGCGATTGAATACCGATTCGTGATCGTGAATGGGTGCTTGAATACTGCAAGAATGCTGTCTGCGACGCAAGGACCTCACGCTCAACGCATGCATGCAGCTCATATCAATGTAATTTGCACGGCGGTACTACGTTAACGCATGTCAAAACCACGCGCACCCCACCTCGTAGGCAGCTGGCACACCACCTGTCTGCCACGTACGACTGTCGACACGGTGGGGCCATTTCCTCCTTTTCGTGGCCACCATGTGTCGTCAGCGCGTCTCAGGTGGCAGGTCCATGTATTTCGCGGGCCGCACTCACGTGGACTCCATGTGCCAGCCAACTCGAGGTGTACATGATGCCTTCCCACCGAGATTGTTATATTCCTAGCAGACCTAGCATCGGGATTACCATATATGCCAGCTGGCTATCTCATACAATATGCTCCTGCAGGTAATGCTCGGGGGCTACCATGCACCGGTGCACGTCTTCTTCACATCTGCCAAATACAGTACCGGAAGACTCACATCAAGGGTGAAACAGATGGTTACTGGAGCTTCGGGTGCTCCATGCTTGACAGCCAGGACCTCGTGCGTTCTCATTCAAGCCTCAACATCTCAGGGCTGTATATGCGCGCGGTCAATGCGCCACCGTGAGTGTTTCTGTCAGAACGATGTCGATGTAAGGTTGCATGATGAACTCACTAGAAAGATGTGCATCTGTCATGTTGGCATCTCCCGACTCAGACGAGCTGGTATCCGCGGCAGTGCATCAGATAGGGCTGCGGGGCCGTGATCGCAGTTGCATCGAGTAGTCATCGACAGTAGCATTTATGCATCTTTGATAAGTGAAGGCAGTGTCAGTAACTGGTTCGTTCTGGCTCGCATGATCTCGACTGACAGAGAATTCACCGACTCATGCGCTGAGTGTCTTGAGCGCGATCCGCGAATCATGCGAGGCTCGTCAGGGTTATGCGGACATTCAAAAGAATAGACAACAGCATTGAGCTCGACTCAGCAGGTCGGACCGCCACGCACTCAACGCCGCAACGGCTAGTGACCGAAATGTAATAGTCATTACGCGATGCTAAGGTCGGACTGCCGAACAGTTGGTCGTGGCTGCCTTGTTTGGCGTCGTGCCCGAGCGGCGCTGAGAGTGACGCGATGGAGATGTTGTCATTGCTGTTAGTCCTGAATGCTCATTGAGATTGTGATTTTATTGTCAAACGACGAGATACGTACTAATGGCGGGATCCCATTGACCACAAGGCAGGTTGCACGTTGGAGTGGACGATCGGCGGCAAAGAAATCCAACTCCACTGAGATGGAACTCAATGCAGGCTCTGGGGCGAGTGTTCCGTGCGATGGACAGCGTGAGATCACAGAAAACGAGGGAAAAACAAGGGACAGATGGCCCAGGCATCGGGAGACACGACAGGAGTCGCTCTACTCGGCTATGCAATGCATCTCCTGCCTACGTTACTATTCATGTCAAGCCCACCAAGTTCTCGCCTTCTAGCGAATGTGAAGGTGATCCGTAACTGAACCCAAGAACAGGAAACTGAGTGAGGCTCACCAATATCAGCCAATGCCTTACTGACGGATGCTGTTTTTGTCACGACTCGGAGACAAATGACACGGCCCGCACTTCGCGCGCGTTGAGGTGGATCGACACCATTGACAAAAAAGAGCAGCGCCTTCCTGAGCTGGGTCTGTTTGCACTGTTCAAGCGTAGATGATGGTCGTTTCCAGCACACGGTGCGAGATACAAATCGTGTGAACGACAGACGTTGGGAGATGTGCGTCTTCCCTTCAGGGTGTTTGCGACCCGCTGGCTTATCAAGTAACTCCGCAGTGGTTTCCTCGCAATTGACATGCGCAATCTCGTTGAGACCAGGTCAATTATGAGGCTGTGACCACTCGCCAATGAACCATCCTCTCAGGCTACCATGCAGTGTGGGCGGCCACTGTCCCGGGCCCAAGTTTCAAGCCAAGGCCGCGGCAACTCTTCGAAGGCATATGATCCTTGCATGTTCTCTGGCGGAGAGGAATCCAGCACTGGTGTAAATCCCTAGGGCCTCCTTCGTCGATGGACATGAGCCGGGGACTGCAGAACACAGGACACCGGCCTCACCTTCTGAGACACGACAGATGTCACCGCAATGCCCCGATCATCGCAAAGATTGACAATGACGCGTTACCTCACGTCCTTCTTGAGAGCAGGAGCACAATATTCGGCGAGGGCTATAACTTGAAGACAATGTGCATGTAGAGCATCATGATCGAGTCGCCGGAGCCTGCCTACTGGTACGAGCGATTTGAATCACGATGATTGACGGCTAAATCATGAGCTCAGTCTTGACACAGCCATACGAGTAGCCAGTACATTTGTTGCAGAAGAAGGTCATAACGCGAGTGTAGCGTGTAGCGCGCCGTGAACAGGGGAGGAAGCAAACTGAGACGCGTCTATGGCTCAAGCGCCGAAGCTCGGTTCTCGCCGTGGCTCATTGATTGGCATGCACTGGCGTCACGAATGCTCCTCCGAATGTACTTACATCCGAGGACTGCCGTCGCCAGACAATCCCTCTTTACCCAAAGCATGCTGGAGTACGTGATAACTATCGTACTATAGGCTCTGGGCAACGTCAGCTCAGCCGACACTTATACCTACCTGCTAGTGTCGCATATGCACTCGTTGAGTCACACGCACTTTCATGTTGGCATCGCAGTCGTTATCGGGGGATGTACATATGGTTCATGGTACAGCCTACTCGTCCTCAGCCACAATGATGACCTTCTTCCCCGTATTCGTGCCCTTCTGCACCGAGACGATCGCTTCACCCGTCGCCTCGAGCCCGAATGACCTGTCCTCGCTGTACTTGATTTGTCCCGAGGCCACCATCGGCGGAACTTCCTCGTAAAATCTTTTGAGGTACTACACCGACGAGCCGACACAATTGAGGGAGCGAGAGGAACACGGACGCGGGCGGCGTCAGCCACGTGGGATCGGAGCAGCGAGTGCATAGGACGTGCGACATACTCACCTTGTGATGTAGGCTCAAGACAATGAACCCGCTCATCTTGATCTCCTTGTGGACGATGAGCTGCAGGTTCTTCGGTACGTACGGCTCCGCGTTGTACGCGCTGATCATCCCGCACTCCTACGATACAGAGTGTCAACCACGCGCGACTCGGAGGCGTAGAGCGAGGCCTGGCTTACGATGAATCTCGCGTGGCTGTGCGCCGCAGCCAACGCCGCCTCGAGAGTCCGCCCGCCGACATTGTCCCAGTAACTGTACCAACATTAGCATACGTCATCACCATATCTGATCGTTACGCACATGTCTATACCACCCTCACGCTCCAGCACACTCTTGTGTCTTCTTTCTTGTAGTTGAACACGATGTCCGCGCCGAGCGACTTCACAAACGCCACCTTCTCGTCCGACCCCGCGCTCGCGATCACCTTCAGTCCGCAGATCTTGGCAGCTGAACGACCGTCCTGTGATATACGGTGTGTCAGCAACCACGGCACGTAGTTCCCTTGTAACAGAGTGATAGAATTGTATGGAAAGACCGTGGGTTGGATACTTACGCGCCAACAGGGCCTGCAGCAGCAGTGACAAAACGGTCTCGCCGGGCTTGGCGTGCGCGTGTTCGTGCCAGGCGTGATGTGCGGTCTGTCCTGTGTGTCGAGAAAGTCGGTCAGTATGAGTTACTAATCCGATAAGCAGAAAACGCGGAAAGCGCCCTGAGTAGTGTACATATTACGTCGTGGCATACACTAGGCTGCAGCATGTCCCCACAAAGAAGCTCTACACAGTACAGACGACGAACAGATCTCGTGGCCGAGCATCCTGAAAGCCCCCGATGTAGCGTCGGGCCTTCAAGTTGTCTCTCACCAGCGACGCGTAACCAGGCTGGGCAGTTTCAAAGAGCACGCGAGGCACCTGGCATGCCGCATACACCCAAGAACGCACTCCATGGGAGGCCTTCCCTTTTCTCCAAGATGCGGAATGTATCCGGGCCAAGCTCGGCAGGGTCGGAGAAGATGGTGTACTCCTGGAAGGGCATGAAACCGTACACGTGGTCGCCCGGCTTGACGGCGGGGTGTTCAGCGCGGAGGACCCGCGCGACGGCGTAGTTACTGAGCCTACGAGCAGTCAGAACCTGGACTTTACGGGTGGGAGCGTACTATGAGACACTTACGGCTCGCCGACGGAGAACGCGGGCTAGATCGAAGACGTGCTATCAATGCGTATCGGCGCGTATATGCACGTACAGGACTCACGGCGTAGCTCTTGATGCTCGGGTCTCGCATGCGACCACGCATGAAAGGGTCGATGCTGAGCGCGAGCGTTTTTATGAGGAAGCCACCGCTGAGCGGGATGGTGTCAAGGTCGATAGTCTGGGAGTCGTCGTAGACAGTGGTTTTGCCAGGCTCGGGGAAGGTGTTCGGTGCGGAATGGCGTTATAAAGGACGCGGGCGTTGCGGACGGGGGCCATTGTGG
Source organism: Fomitopsis serialis (assembly GCF_022376445.1). Taxonomy (NCBI): domain Eukaryota; kingdom Fungi; phylum Basidiomycota; class Agaricomycetes; order Polyporales; family Fomitopsidaceae; genus Fomitopsis; species Fomitopsis serialis. The sequence goes on along the minus strand of NW_025955011.1, from coordinate 229,547 downwards.
TGAACAGGTATGCGGGCGAAGGGTTGAGTTGAGAGCATACTCCGCTCTGCAGTCATGGCTTTATAGTATAAAAATACTCAGCAGCGAATGTCAATTTCTGTGTCTCGCTGAATGACCGGCAGTACTTGGCTGGAACGCGGTAGCGGCCAACAGCCGAGAATAGGTCAGCGTCCCGATTGCGTCGTTCGCGATGCTCCCGTAATCTCCTCCATGCCCGAAAGACTCGGCCGTCCGAGCCCTCGTTCTGCTCTGGCCATACCACGTTACTACGGATGGCAGCGAACGCACAAAGCCAACGGTGGTGAGCGCCGCGTGGGCAGCAATGCCCACACCTGTGCCATTTAGGGATGAGCGCAGCGAGTACTCAAAATGAGGCGGACCTGACTCGACTAAGAGTGAGTCGCAGATCGCGGGTCTTAGACATGCTTATTATTGTCCGAGTTTGATGTTTCGAAACTCGCGGCGATCCTATTTTTGCTCGTGACGAAATCACCCGGAAATGTTCCCTGAAATATAGATCAGCATTAGTTCGGCGTTGATATGGGCGAGCATGTTACATCGAAACACCAGTGACACTGGAGGATTTCACGTACCTTGGGTATTCTCCTGCAACAGTGCAGTGGCTGAGTGCACGGCCAGGAGCGAGTAGCGACTCCTAAGTCTGCCGTATCGCTTGCTCGACACGAAGCTTGCGACAGCTCCAAGACGGCCTACCGTAGGGCGCTCAGTACGCTGGCGATTGTCTGGCCATAGCGGACGACGATGCCGATAGAGAGCGTTGCATTGAGGTCCGACGATCGGGTCTGCAGCAATAACCACGTTACCAAGAGAGGTCCTGTAGGTAGTGACAGATGGGAGACGAGAGAAATGTGACCGTAGCGCCGCGGCGGCGGTTACGAACTTGAAGTTGATCCTCCTCCCATCTGTGAACGCGTCGGCAAGAGCCGAGCCTCAGCCACAGACGCGTCAGAGCGACCACAGTGACTGACATGTCAATGCGTGTCCATTGCTCAACATTCGGCACCTTGACCCCCTCCCGGACTCGCACTGTCCACCTTCGCACACATACCACCGGCTTGGATGGCTCTCTCCTTCTGTACTTGCACTCGCAAACTCAACTGGTCGGCACGCCGTGCTACCCTAGCTGCTTATCTCCCACTGTGGTCGCCGCCACCGCACAAGCTGCGCTCGGCTGGTCGTTCTGAGGAGCTTCTTCGTCGACAAAGTGCAAGAAAGTAACGGTCGTTACGGCGCATCCGTCTGCTGATTATAGGTACACCGTACGTCCTGTTTGTCTGACCGACACGGTACTCAAGCTGTTACACGTCCTCTCCACAAGTACCAGTCACGCGATTACAGACCGAGACCCGCGTAAAGTAGAAGTTCAGATTGGGCGGCACGAATGCTTTCGTCAGAGCGGTCGCTCCCTCTTGCTCTTCCTGTTATTTCCACGTTCCATCACTAAGAGCCATTTCGGAATACGGGGCTTCCGTTTCGCGTACCAGTTGATTCTCGCACGTTGACACGGAGACGATGCCGATGCCCGACTAAGTGGCCCTGTGGCCTCGTGCAAGAACAGTCTTGACCTTGTTCGCAAAAGGCCTGCTCACGCTTACAGCCAACCCGGACACGGGGCTTGCTCCGAAACAACTAAGCCTTGTATCTCCGTCAACTTAGATCGATACTCACTAGTACTACTTACTCACGCATTCTATGCAGCACTACGACCGACGTTCAACAGGTCCGTCTACTCACCATCATAACTGGTGAAACGATGATCTCGCTAACCTACAGAGTAGAACATGAGATCAAGACTGCCTCATACACGCCTGCGATGGACCTGATCGCAGATGGAACGGCGCAAGATCTTGGGATCACTTCTGTGATGGCAAGTCAGTGCCACAGCCACGCATACCAGCGTACTTATACAAGGGGAGGTATGCCTGTCGTACCCCCAGCTCGTCTTCTCCTTCGAGTTCACCGAGGTTGCCGGCAAGTAAGTGTTCCCACGGTAATGGTTTCAATGTTGCACTTACCCCTTGCACCCCTCCAGCCTCGCTCTCATTGTTGACGACTAGCGTTCCTTCCACTGAACACATTCGTAACGACCCCAGTCCATACAAGGCATCATGCGCTACTCTACACTCGCCTCTACTGTGCTTTTGGCGATTCCCGCGCTCGCTCGTCCGGTCACGATGTGAGCCCCTCGCTATTGAATCTGATCTCATGGCTGAGCATGCAGTAACAGTCGCGCGACCGGGGATGTCTCCATGGTTGAGCGTGAGCTCCAAGACGCACTGATGGAGCGCGGCTACTACGACACCCTCCTCTCTCGGGACCTCGAGGCGCGTAAAACCGCTGAAGAGAGTCCGGATGAGAAGTACCATAGAGAAAGGCAGAAATACATGTTAGATCGTGGGGACAGAATGATGGGGCACGCTGAAGGCCAGACTCACTCCGCGGGGACTTCCAACAGGCCAGCTCAGCACTCCGGGTCTCGGCCTCGTCACCATTCGTCTCCCCCACATCCGAGTGGCGGCGCCGGGCAAGGGGCGAGAGGCCAACACCATTCCCGGGAGTATGACCCCGACGGCGGGCTGTTCGAACGCGACTTCGAGGTAGATGAGCTTGACTGAGCGGACGTAGCATGATCGTGGGGCTGTTGGGATGTATCTCTGCCCGTCGTACGCGTCGTGTACATCGTTGCGCACCACTTGTAATGTGAGTCGTGACGTGAAGGCTCACTCATGCGTGCTGGCAGCTTGATCATCAGCTAAGCGTTGCTCATGCTGACATTGTGGACCATCTAGAGTAGCGGATGTTCAGGATGACGGTGAAAGTCCGCATGGATCCCGACGGCGCTGGACCTCAAGGGGGATGGGTGCGGGTCGTACAAGAAGTTTGTCGGGCACATTTCTGTCGAGGTCGGCTTCCGGGGCAACGAGCGCAGAGCGTACTCGGGAGGATGCGTTGTTGCCGCGAATATTATGGGGCGAACATGAGAGAGAGGTGCACGCTATATATGGCGGGTCGAGGACGCGTTGGGTAGAGTGTTCATAGCACGGAGGCTCTCGACGCGGCTCACCTCACTTATAGCCCCTCCCCTCCTACCCGTCCGACACCCGGAGCGCATAGTGGCAGGTAATTCAGATTCCGGGAAACCGTTCGGTGGCGAATAGGGTTCAAAACGTAGGCCAGCGGGCACCGGGGGCATGAGTCTTTATACCGACACACTGCCTTCCAGATATTCGGATTGTGCATGCGGGCGATGCTAGCTAGTATGGAAGGTGCCTGAGGAACGCTGTAAGGACGATGGTAAAGTAGTTTAGTCAGCGCCTTAGTCAGCGACCCGGAGTCCGCCGAAGGACCGTTTTATAGCTGACGCGCCCCGTTGCTCTCGTCGTCTTTTCCCCCATCGTTGTACACCGCTCGCCCCTGCAATATACAGGCTTTGGCTAGCTCAGTACGGCGTCCGAGAAGACCTACACCCCTTACATCTTTTTGAGCTACCGACCTCGTTAAATCGAGGAGCCCCCTTACTCTCTCGCTTCACTCTCTCGCTTCCTTCTGCTTCACTCAACTCTCGCGCCATCCATCTACCCGCAATCCATGTCGACAACAACAACAAAGACCAAAACCAAAAGACGGACTCAACAGACTACTACTAGTCGACCCGTCACCCGCGCATCGAGCCGAGCTACGATGTATGCTCAGGGCAATATCCGGGACGTCGACGAGCGTCGTCCCGAGGACCAGGGCCCCGGTGAGCAAATGCCACCTCGCTCACCTATCCCTGACGGTTCTGTTCGCAGAACCTCTTCGCCTCAGCACGTCGAGCAAGAGCTTGAGCACGAGCGCACACCACCCGCCCGCGCACCATCCCTGGAGCGCACACCACCCGCGGGCGCACCATCTCCTGCGCCCTCAGCTCGCTCCGAAACACGGCGCACGTCGGAGACCAGCATCCGTGACATGTGCCAAGATTTTTTCGACATGATCAACGACCGTCTCGAAGATTCGGACGAGGTCATCCGAAATGCGGCGAATTTCGCCAACACTGCCTTGCGTGACGTCATGGCAGCTCAGCAACGAGCGGCCGAGACGCGCAACCTCACGCGGACGATGTTCCTGGACATCCGTAGACAACTGGACCGTCTTGGGTACGGACCAGCCGAAGAGGAAGACGAGGTACGTGACAATGATCACGGACGCCATGCCTCTCCGCATTCTGTTGACAGCAGGCAACCATCGCCGCATATCCGCGATGACGACTACGTCGAGACCATGTCCCTCGACACTATGTTCGCGCCGAGGCGACCGAATGAATCCGACGCTCAATACGCCAACCGGGCCCGACGTCGGGATCAATTTCTGGACCGCCAAGGAATGGAGCAACGCCGACGCGAACGTGAAGCTCGCATCGCGCAGACCTGGCGCGAGGCTGCGGAACGACACGGAGGTGATCCGTACGCCAATCAGCAGGCCTACGCGCCGTACCCGGGTCCTCATGATGACGATGACGACCCGGGGGACGACTACGACGGTGACCCGCGCCAACCGTCGCCGCGAGACCCTAGGCCACCCCGAGATCATCCAGATGCGGATGGTCAACGAGGTGGAGCCGCTCCGCCGCCACCTCCGCCACCTGGCGGACCACCCGATGGCGACGATGGAAGCAATGGGTCGGACGATCGCGACGACGAGCAAGACCCTCAAGATGACGAGCAGGACGCGCGCGAGCCCCCGCGCCGAGATGAACGTCGCTTCACCCGTAGTCCCACATACTTAGCTGACCGACGTGTACCTTTGTACGATACACGCACTGGCAATAGACGAGTCCGTGACCCCTACGATCCGGACTACGATGACACTTTCAGAGCTGAAGGCCTTCGTATGATACGAAGGCTAGTCCGCGAAAAACTGTCTGAAAGCATGCCTGACAGCAATGCGCTCAAGAATATTAAGAACATACCCACACCCTCGCAGTACGATGGTACTGACGACTACGAGCAGTTCGAAAACTGGCTCAAGAACTTACTTCGCTGGATGAGTCTCTTCCGTCTAGGTGGACCGACACTCGACAAAGAACGCTTGTATATACTTGGCCAGTTCTTGAAGGGAAAGGCTGCCGATTGGTATAATGATACCATCGATGCTCCTACCACGAACGGAAGGCCTTGGACGTTCCTTGAGGCACTCTGTGGTCTATTCGATAGATTCTTACATCATGCGACTGCCAGCACAGCAGCCGACAAGTTCTACGCTGCTAAATACACTAAAGAAGGTGGTATTAACGGCCTCTGGGACTATCTCACGAAGTATGCGGCCCGTATGCCCATACCACCTGACGACTACACGTTCGCACGCGTGTTCACGGAGGCGCTTCCCAGCGACATCGGCGTGCCGCTGTTCCAGGCCAAAAACGTATCCGTCGAGTTGACTCCTCTACAGCGACTCCGACGTCTTGCTCTGCAGCAAGAACACAACAATAAGCAAGTTGCGGCCTACCGTTCAAAACACGCTGCGCGGGTTGCGACAACTATACCCAATACTGCAAGCAACCCTTCGACGCGAAGCACTGACCGTCGTGTCGAGTCGAACCATCGCGATAGCCGAGGGCATAGTAGTGGCCAACAGGGCACTCGTAAGTTCATTCGTTTCGTTCGTCGCTCTGACCTCTTGGCTGCTGCAGCTCGCGGCGGAGGTGCGCCGCTGATTCGTCCTAAGGGACTGCAACAATCCTCTCAGCCGACCTCAAACATCCGTGGTGGTGTTGCACCTGCTTCGGGCAACCGTTCGTCAGGCCAGCAGGGTGCGTCGCACCAGTCTCATTCTCACGCACATGGCACTTCGCAGCACTCACGCAAGTGCTTCAACTGTGGAGAAGAGGGACACTTCTCAAAAGACTGTCCCCATCCACCACGCACAAACTTCCGTGCGGCGCGTATCGTCGATGATCGCGACGATCCCGATGTAAACGAGTCGGAACGTCCGCCCGACAATCCTGTCGAGGCGCCCGAAGTGTCGCCGGATGCGACGCCGGAGGCTCCTTCGCCTGCGGTTGAGGCAGCAAGTGCTGATAACCAAGACGAAGTACTCGCCCAATTAGAGGACGAGTACCTCGCCATGGATGGATCACAGTATGATCCTGACGAGTACATCACGATGGAGGATGCACTCGAGGATGACGACAATGTCGTATACTACGGCTCAATGCGTCGCATCGAGGTTTCACAGGTCGATAATGACTTGGTGGAGCACACCGAAACCTCACACGGAGACCATACGTCATATGGGCTCGTGTCTTCCATATTCCTCGCGATGTTAGCATGCAGGACAGTGTCTTCGAGCTCGAGTGGCGCCGCGCGCTTAGTAATGGTGCTGACAACATCGACCTCGAGTCGATAGACAACGTTGCAGTGCGCGAGATCCTGCGTCGAGGCCCATCAATTGAAGCCGTCTCTGAACGCAGTGGTATAAGCTATGAACACATAGCCGAGGACTTCGTGGGACCTGCACCAGTGGACGCTGCAGTTGCCACTGGGTTAGGCGAGCCCGACGCCATGTCGATCTCTTCTGACGACTCGATACCATCTCTTGAAGAGATACCCGAGTCTGATCATGTTGTCCCGGACTTCACTGACGAAGAGACGTATGCTCTCGCGCTTACAGGCCGCTTGCGCACGCTGTGCCGCGAACTCCTTTGGACACGATACGAGCTGCTGCGCAGCCTCGAGCGCTACCGGCCAAGCGCAGAAGATCGCGAGCGCATTCGCAATCGACTGGACAACCAAAACTGGTTGGTAGGTTCCATGAACATACCAGATTTATCTTACGACTATCTAGACGAGCCCTCGTTTGGCACGACCATTGCACTTGCCGAACAAGTGCTCAGAGAAGATGCAGACATGCATGACCCACCTCCGCCATACCCGGCATTACGAGCAATGCTGGCTCGTACTGGACGCATTCCCGACGCGCCCAACTCGAGTGTACAGCCCCTCGCAACACGTGCAACCGTGCGACGCGCTGTAACAGGTCGTCGACCTGACTTAACTCGGTATGACCAAACATGCCTTACCGCTTACCTGACAATCAACGGATTGCAGGCCTTAGTACTCCTCGACTCCGGAAGTACTACTGACTCCATAAGCCCCGACTTCGTGCGAGTCGCTGGTATCAAAGCTTTTGAACTCGAAAACCCGGCGATCCTTCAACTTGGCTGTGTCGGAAGCCGTTCACGCATCAACTACGGCGTGAACGTACCCGTGATCTGGGGTCAATTCAAAGGTGAGGTCTACTTCGATGTTGTGAATCTTGACCGCTACGATGCAGTGCTCGGCACACCGTTCATGCGGAAGTTCGGTGTATGCCTTGACTTCGCGAAGTCGGCAATCTGCATCGGAGACATTGCGATACCCGCATTGCTTCCGCGGGAGGAGGAGGACGCCGCAAATAGACGGCGACGTACCTTCCCTTCTCGCCGGAGTGTCACAAATACATCGCAGCAGACGCCTGCTCCGTCTGCGCCCCCGCCTAATCCCTCACATTGACTAGCCGAGATGGACAGTAGTGCGTCACCCGACCCACTACAAACCGTCTCGTTCCACCGTATTACTGCTAATGAGTCTACTCCAGTTGCAGACGAAGCGCGCATCACACAGATCCGCGAGCAATTCATGACGAAATACGCTGAACTCTTCGGTCCAGTACCACCTGGACTACCCCCGGTACGAGAGGTCAATCACACTATACCCCTAGTTGATGACCGAAAACGGTACACTTACTATCTACCTAAGTGCCCAGACTCTCTCAAGCCCAAATTGCTCGAGAAGATACAGCTCTACACCGCCAATGGCTGGTGGAAAGAGTGCCAGACAGAGCAAGCAGCACCAATGCTCTGCCTCGCGAAGAAAGACGGCGGACTACGCACCGTCGCAGACGTTCGCCAGCGCAATGCGAACACCATCAAGGATGTAACGCCTTTTCCGGATCAAGACCAGATCCGGAATGACGTTGCCCGCGCTCGATACCGCTCAAAGATCGACATGTCAAACGCCTATGAACAGGTGTTAGTAGAACCGAAGGACGTCCACAAGACCGCCTTCGCGACGATCTATGGTACGTTCTACAGCCTTGTTATGCAACAAGGGGATGCGAACGCCCCGTCTACGTTCCAACGCCTCATGACATCGATCTTCCGCGATGCCATAGGGATATTTGTCCATGTTTATCTGGACGATATTTTTGTCTTTTCAGACACTCTCGAAGACCACGAGAGACACCTTGAATGGGTTTTCAAGAGGCTTCGTGAAAATCGACTGTACCTCAGTGTCAACAAATGCGCATTATTTGCGAGACGAGTTGACTGCCTCGGACACATCATCGACGAGAAAGGACTCCATGCAGATACTGACAAAATGGCCCGAGTTCGCAACTGGCCTGTACCTCGGAACTACCACGAAGTACAGCGCTTTCTTGGCCTTGTGCAGTATCTCGCTCACTTCATGCCTAACCTCGCAGCATACACAGGTCCAATTTCGAGCATCACACGAAATGGCCAGTCATTCGACTGGCGACCTATCCATCAAAAGTGCTTTGACGAAATCAAGGCACTCGCGTGTAAGACACCCATCCTACGACCAATCGATCCTAGGAATTCCGACCCCATTTGGGTCATTACTGATGCGTCTACATCAGGAGTCGGTGCTGTATATGGCCAGGGCCCTCAGTGGGACAACTGCCGCCCGGCTGGCTTCATGTCGAAGAAGTTCACGTCCGCGCAGCACGCGTACTTCACTTACGAGATGGAGGCCCTAGGCGTCCTCGAAGCACTCCTTAAATGGGAAGACAAACTGATCGGACGACATTTCAAGATCGTCACTGACCATCGCGCGCTCGTTTTCATACAAGACAAGCGGAAGCTCGCGCCACGACTCGAGCGTTGGACGGAATACCTCAGTCGTTTTGACTTTGAGATTGTGTACGTCCAAGGCTCCAAGAACCTTGTCGCTGATTCATTCTCTCGCTACTTCTCTAGTGAGGGCGCCGACGTGTTACACGACCCACAAGACTATGTCTCTGCGGACATAAGGATCGATCCCTACGGTGAGACACTTTCTGATGCTCGACTCGCAGAGATCCGAGCACAACGTGTTGTTGAACACGTCGAGCCTCGAGTTCGCGAAGCCGAGGAGCTTGCGGCTCACTTCCCGCAAGACCCTGGTTCGTCCGACTCGGACGCAGGCTCGTCATCCGGTCAGGACGACCCTACTGCAATTGATTCTGCAATCGCTGGACCACCACTAGACACGGTCGTCCAGCAAGCCCTCGACCTGCAATCAACCGTGCGATCCGGCTACGCCAAAGATCACTTGTTCAAGGCCATAATGGACCATCCTGAAGACCATCGCATGTTCTTCGTACGCGATGAACTACTTTGGTACAAACCTCATCCAGATACTGAGGTATTATGTATACCTCGAGTCACGGTACGTCGTCGGCTACTCCCTGAGATCATTCTTGACGAGGCGCACACTGCGCTGGGTCATCTGGGTGCTCGGCGCACGTCGGACTATGTTCGACGATGGTACTGGTGGCCCAACATTGGCAAGGATATAGCCGCCTTCTGCGCGAGCTGTAGCACTTGCCAAATGTCCAAATTCTCGCGTCAGAAGCCAACTGGGCTGCTACATAGCATGCCTATTCCTTCGCGACCTTGGCAATCTGTCGGAATGGACTTTGTCGGTCCATTCCCTTCGTCGCGAGGGTTTGATTACCTCTGGTTAATTATCTGCCGACTAACCTCACATCTCCACCTTATTCCTGTGACGACTCGAGTACGAGCGTCTGAGCTTGCTTGGCTCTATTTCAAGGAAATAGTGAGACTGCATGGTCTTCCCGAGTCCATAGTTTCGGACCGGGACCCCAAATTCACGTCGAAGTTCTGGAACGAACTTCATCGACTCATGGGTAATAAGTTACTCATGTCGACTGCATTTCATCCACAGACTGACGGCGTCTCGGAACGTGCTATCCAGACCATCTCGCAGATTCTGCGAAGCGTCGTTCGACCTGATCAGACCGACTGGGTCGACCGCCTACCTCTTGTCGAGTTCGCAATCAACTCGAGTGTCAATGCCTCGACGGGGTTCGCACCATTCGAGCTCACCTACGGATACATGCCCCGGATCATGCGCACACTCGAAAACACGCCCGCGATGCCCGGAGTACGAGCATTTGCCGATCGTGCAGTCGAAAATCTGCTGATTGCCCATGACGCAATCATCGAGTCGCGCGTCACTCAGACGACGCATGCGAACCGTCGCCGACGTGCTGACAACCCTACTGGTGATGACCAACCTCGATACGAGGTTGGCAAACTCGTCTACTTGAGTACTCATAATCTATCCCTACCGAAAGGACGAGCTAACAAGCTCGCCCCACGCTATGTAGGCCCCTACCGTATTGTCAGGGCACACCCCGACACATCAAATTACACACTGGAGCTACCAGACATGTTGCGGAAGCGTCGCATTCACCCGACCTTCCATGCGTCGCTCCTTCGGCCTCATCAGCCGAATGATGACACCATGTTCCCGGGCCGAGACGTAACAAGATTTTACGACTTCGGACTCGACGGCGAACAAGAATACCTAGTCGATGATATCCTCACTCATCGCTGGGCTGGTCGACGTATTGAATTCTTGGTACGTTTTGATGATGGCGACATCCTCTGGGAGTCATACGATAATTGCAAGGATCTTGAAGCTCTTGACAGGTATCTCGAGCTACAAGGTATCTCGGACTGGCGACAGCTGCCGCGACATGCCGGGCCCGACCGCCACGCGCGAAGATCAATGCGCCCTGGCGGGTGATAGTTCCACTATCTAGATCGGCGACCGACTCGCCGCCCAACACCCCACTACCTGACGACCAACAGTCGCCAGAAACTCTTCGAACCCGCGTCGAACATTCGCGACTATCCCGCCGCGACGCTCGTAGGCCGACGTGATGCCTATTAAAGTGCACGCCGCCATCGCGCCGTGCTCACCAAATCACCTAACTACTCATCTGTGCGTGCTCTACCCTCGCCTCTTTTACTATGTCCACTGCTATCCTTACTGCCGACGTCGACCACCCCATGGCCGACATCCATACTGTGCAGGTCGCCAATGGACCTGTCACCAACCCTGTCGCGAACATCGCACAGGCGCCTGCGATGTGGCGCCACAACGAAGGCGTGAACACCGTCTTGCACGCCAGCAACTGCGGCGTCTGCGATGCCTTTTTGCACCACGCAACTGACGCCCTCGGTACTCGCAACTACCAGGTCGCACGCACTGAACAGGACGACACCGCCGCCCGTTCCGCGCGACGCGAAGCCTATGAACGAGGCTATGAGGATGCGCAACAGGACCGTGCGACGCTTGCGACCACAATCCAGCAACTTCAAGCTCGCATCGCGGAGCTCGAAGGCCAACTCGCCACCCGTGCAAACACCGGTGGACGATTTCCTGGAGGGGGAGGATTGGGACCTATTCGCAATAGGTTCGCCCCCTACAACACTGATTCCTCTGTCGATACTTACCTCGACAATAGCCTCACTCGCAGGCTCAACATGAACGAGCGTACCCGTGGACCCGCTCGCCACCAGACCCTCCTCATGTCAGAGGTACCTCTGACCATCGACGAAGTCGACGGCGCACTGCGTCGAGCGCAGATCGACGACGCTGTAGGCCTCGCAGCCGTGCGCCAGCTTCAGCAATGGCGCAGGGCGATCTTCGCCACCCTCGCTGTGGGACGACCCCTCTCAGTGACCCAAGAGACCCTGCAAAACCATTGGGTTGGACTACCCGACTGGTACCTCCACCGCTTCCCTCGCACCCCCCGACTTGATCGCACGACGAACCCGCCTACCCAGGAGCAGCACGAGACCCCTCCGCGCTATACCGACCCACATCAGCAAATCGGGCAATTGCTGAGCATCTGATCGGCTGACAGCCACCTCTCAGAAGCTCAGTTCGCTCAGACTTGCCAGTCACTCTCAGAGATCGACAGTTGTCAGAGTATCTCTGTCCTCTTACTAGGCTCAGTACAAGTCTTAAGTTTTTGCTTGTACAGTACTCGAACGGTCGCACCAACACTTAATGTCGACGTACATCACTCACACCCTTGACCTTGTGCAATGTCGGCCATCCGACACCATTATATTGCATCATTCTCTATTTAAGTAAATAGAGATATGAAGCTCCCATGCCCCGTTCGTCGGCCATGCCTGCACGCAGGGCGTCAGGCATGCTCACAGTCGCCGTGTACTGCCCGTCGTTATACCCTGTGCCCGCCTACCCATTCGCTTGCATACCCACTGTCTGTTCGTCAGTGTCTGCATGCCATTCGCCATGCACGCTCGCAGTCGGCGGCGTACACACCATGATTCACATCGCTGGGTCCTGTTCCTGCAGTTAGCGCACCCGCTCACGCGTGTCTGCACTCACCCATCTGCACTCGCCCTCGCCCATCCCCGCCATCTGCTCGCAGTTTCCCGCCACATACTCGCCGTGCCCACACCTCCCGCCGGCACCCTCGTCAGTATGGCTGTGCCCGCGGTGCATTTGTTGGCCACGTTCGCACGCAGCACCTCTGCCGTGCATGCTTGGGGATGAGGATGTAGGTAAGGGGCGTGACGCAAGGACCGCTCGGGCAGCATACCAATGAACACTACGTTCGTCCTACCCACTTGCGTAACACCCACTTCTCGCTGGGTTCAAGATTTCGTGGCATGTGCGGGTCAGTAAGGGAGGTGGGACAAGCGGGGGGAAGGAAGGTAGGAAGACGAGCGGCCAGGAAAGCGAGCAGGACTCGGTGCGCTGAACGTCCGTTGCTGCGCGATCGCCTGGCCGAAGCTCCCTGAGCCGATCGCGCCGAAGCCCATGCTGCTGAAGTTCAGCGAGTGCGACGCGGACGCGCGCCGGAAGTCGATCTTGTAGTTCTGCCCGCTGTTGTTGTCCCACCACTCGCCGCCAATGCCGGGGGAGTAGCGCACAGTAAGGTACAGCATGCGGTCGGTAAGCTTGTGCTCGTAGTCCTCTAACCGGATTGTGAAGCTATAACCCGTTGATCAGCCTACATAAGGACGAAGTCGTAGTATAGAGACGTACCTGAAGCGATCCCAACCCGGTCTCAGCTCATCCGCCTTCACCCGCCCACTCGCAATGCCCACCGCCAGATCGCCCACGGTCCGATGTTCGTGCGGGAACGGCGGCGGCAAGCTCGGGAGGCTCACGACGTGCCTACACGTAACCTCGCTCGTGGTCTGCCAGTCGTCGAGCGTGAAGCGCACGGCGACGCGCTTCTCGAAGTGCAGGTTCCGGACGAGGTCCGTGCCGCGGAGCGTCAGCGAGTGCGTGCGGGGCAGCATGAGGGTCTCGAGATGCACGTTCGCGTACGGATCCGGGTTCGGCGGGCGCGGGGAAGCAAGGGAGCGAGGCGGATGGATACTCGAGCGAGGCTCAAGTGCGAAGCAGGTGGGTGGGTGAGTAAGCGAGGGTGAGTGAGGGAGCGAGGTGGATGCAAAGTCGAGTGATGTGGGCGGGCAAGCCCGGCAGGTCGGCGAGCAAGGTCAGCGAGCGAGCGGGGTGGCGAGAAGGCGAGCAGGAGAGAAGACGGGCGCGAGAGAAAGCGGGCGCGAGAGAAGGCGAGCGGGAGGGAAGACGAACGGGCGGGAAGACGGGCGGGCGAGAAGACGGGCGGGCGAGAAGACGGTTCAAGTTGGCAAGATGGTCTGGCGAGCATATGCACGCGTACGAAGTGGGAGACTCACCTGTACTAACCCTGCCGGGGCCCGCCTTCCCAAACTCCGTGCTGCCAACACTTCTCCGAATTGCATATTGCGTCGCTACCGCGCATTGTTGAGGAGGAGGAGGAGGAGGAGGAGTTGAGCGCAGCGTTGAGGAGGAGTCGATGCTGGACGTGGGTGGAGGCGACTCGCGAGAAGTGCTAAGCGCCTCAGCCACGACACGTCACACGCACTCTCCGGACTTCCTCTCACTTCAGCCTCTCCCTGTCTGTTACCTCCGCTTCACCCTCGCTTGCCCGCCGCCAACCTCCAGTACACGCAGGTGGGCCACTCCGTAAGGGACGGTACGTGCATTGGAACACTGCACGGCTCAAGATCGCGACGCGCTTGAGGCGCTCGTACCGTTCCCCAGCTCGAACACGACGGGATCAAGGGCAAAACGAGTCCAGACGGAGAAGTCACAAGAATGAGGAGCAAGAGCAATGGACGAGGCCTAAGCAGAGAGACGAAAATCGAATGTGAGTTCTCTACTGTGTACCTACTATATAACGACTGCTGTTGCTAGACACTACGCGCATTGACGAGCTTAAAGCTCCGAGTCGTGGTGCCTACTTGTCCACCAGCTCGCGCATCCAGCGCATCCTCTCACTCTCGCTTGCCCTCTCGCGCCCGCCCACCCGCTCTCACCCCCAAGTTCTGCCCTCTCGCGCTCGCCCACTCATTCACCACATACCCAGTCGCACTTGCCTCATCTCCTACTCACCCGCGCATCCGTGGGTTGCGGCCGCAGGGTCAGCATGTCAGGTGAGTGCACCGCTGTCCACCTCGACCCCATTGCCAACCCCGGCAAGTGATTGTCCAACAGGACGACCGGACAGTGATGAACCCGACGAAGACGGCCCTACCGGTTCGCTCGGTTCCAGCACCTCGCGCGGCGTATCCTCTCCACCTACGGGCTCAACCGCTCGCCCATCACCATCCTCGTCTGGCGCGCTCTCTGCGGCGAACCGCGGCAAGCCGCTCCTCCCCCGCCTGTACCGCACGGTCTCGTACGTTGACTCGGTGTTCTACGTGGACTTCCTGCTCCTCATCCCACGGACGCCGCGCCACATCGACTTGCAGCACTGGGACGAGGTGTACGGCCCGAAGTACGTGCTATCGACGAAGATGGAGTATGAGTACGTGCGAAATCTGACGGCACGCGACCAGCCGACGACACAAGCCCGTTGGTGCAAACCCAACAGGTATGCAGTTGACGAGCCTCAGCATACCGCGCACGGACCCATCAGCATCAAAGGATTGGCCGCCTACAGATACGGATCACGAACCGACGCGCACGGATACGACGCGGGCCAGTTCGCCATACATAACGTGCCCAAGCTCGGTACGACACAGCTCAACGAGCAGCACTGCGACAAGCAACAGTCCACCAGGCATCCGGCGCGGCTTGAAATGGCCTGCCGAGCAACAGCTGGGCATACTCCAGCTCGATGCACATACACCCGTGAAGGATGAGCGTGCTGCATCCTAGCCCGAGGAGGAGCCAGGCCACCGAGTTTGTAACGAACGCAACGAGCGGGAGAGAGCCCGCCATGCACACCCACTGGGCAGACGGTAGATTGCACTTCTCTACAGTACATTATGATTAGCTAGCGCGATTCTGTACAGTAGTAGTGATCAATGGAATAATATTGAGTTGATTTCTATGCCCTGGCTGATCTTGGCTGACGAGCTGGGAGGTCTGACAGGCTGTCTGAACAGTCTGAGGATCCTGTCTGACGAGTTAGCATCAAAAAAAAACGAGGTCATGAGGGCTGAAGATCTGAAGCAATCTGAAGCAATCTGAAGGCTTCTGAAGGCTTCTGAACCCCCTGACAGGGCCGTCAGACAGATTTCATGTTTTCCTGATGCAGCCGAGAAGTGGGCCTCTTACTTCTCGCGCTACCCAAGAGCCCGCCTTCCTCGCGGACTTGTGCGCGACAACAGCGGTCAAGTCCCCATCGACCGCGCGAATCTTCATTGCATGATGATTCGCATCGCCTCTCCCCTCACGTCGACCCGACGTCGCTACAAGTCGGCCATCTTCGACACGCTTGCCGCCCTGTTCACCGACCCGCAGGTCTACATCGCACATCTCCAGGCCGCGAATGTCAATCCCGAACCGGCCCTCAATATCACCCCGTTGCCGGAGACGCAGAACGGGGCTGTCGTGACGGTCGACGTCACGATGACCACTGTCGCGGTACATGCGGCGCGCTGCGGCATCACCCCGGAGTTCGTGCTTCACCACCTCTGCCTGTGGGCCCGAGACTACCTAGCGAGTGGACTACGAACGGCAGACCTGGGTCCGACCGCGACTGGAGCCCCGCTGGTGGCCGAGCACATCGATGGCGAGGTCGCACCAGGTGGACAACCCGCGACTGGCCACGGCGAGCAGCCCATTCCGAACGTCGCAGCCGGCGAAGAGGCAATGGCGGTCGAGCCGCTTGGTCGGGACTCGGCGTAATGCCGAGGGATGGTTCGTCCTCTCTCCATACTCCTTCTAAAAGTTTGTGTTTGCCGTATTCGCGATCCTATGTATCCGTTGTTCGTCGCACTTCGCACCGACGAGCTTATGCCCACTACCACTGAGTGGCTTGTTCACCACTTATTATGATTATGTATCTACGAATCCCCGTCGACTTTAGCTGCGACGGGTATCTTCATTATGCACATTATGCTATATTCTATGTACACTGCCCTATGTCGACGTCTACGACGTTTTCCTGGAGGGGGAGGATGTAAGGACGATGGTAAAGTAGTTTAGTCAGCGCCTTAGTCAGCGACCCGGAGTCCGCCGAAGGACCGTTTTATAGCTGACGCGCCCCGTTGCTCTCGTCGTCTTTTCCCCCATCGTTGTACACCGCTCGCCCCTGCAATATACAGGCTTTGGCTAGCTCAGTACGGCGTCCGAGAAGACCTACACCCCTTACAAACGCGGTCGGCGGTGTTCGCAGGCTGCCAAATAGTGACGAAAAGAAGAGACACAGCATGCCATGAGGTCACACGAGGCCTCGCACCCGGGCTGCCGATGAACAAGGCTGACCATAAGAAGTGAGATTGAGCAACAAGGGAGGAAGGTGACGTGGGAACGGAAGAAAGCCTGAGTATAAGGATGAATACGTATAATCATGATTTGGAGCGCCATAAAACAGACCTATGCCAGAGTCGACGAGCCCCACCGGTCGTGGTGTGAAACCCTCGTCTCGTTTGGAGGAGTGCAGCTCGCAGCGACGAAAGCTTGCAGGTGCGTTGCGTACTGGAGGATTTTCTACGATGTATAGCAGAGGATTCCAGGTGATAAGAGGATGATTACGTCAAGCGAGGGAGAGAAATACATACCCTTGGGCTGCGACTCTATCGAAGTACGAGCACAAATTGAACCTAGACGAATTATCAGTTGCAGGAAGACCGGAGAGCAGACGCTCGTACGTCGGGCACGCGATCACGTGCACGCTGTAACGACGTTGTCCACCGCTCCGCGTCGCGCTTGCAGGGCTTCTCAGGCACTCTTAGCGCGTCAGTCCGGTGTCTAACCCAGGACGGGGAGCTCGTGTCCGATAAGAAGACGGTAAGGACCATCTGGCAGACATCCCATTCGTCAATCACTGCCGGACGTCTGTGAGAGTAGTCCTTGCATACATATGCCGGACAGACTTACCTCACTGCCAAGTAGCACCGGCCGTTCTAGCTCTCTCCCGTATAGATAGTGCGCGTCTGGTCGGTTGCGCACAGTATAATATAGCTCGCTCGACCATGTAGCCCCGACCGGCCCCTCGACCTGAACTGCCCCCAAGATCTCGACATCCCGTCAACGACACGCCCACCGATGCCTCCTCCCAAATCCGACCGGTATCTTGACGCTGAACCAGCGCAGCCCCCGCGCCGCCGACCCCTATATGTCGAACGTCGGCGGCGTCCGTTCTCTACGTAGAAACGGGCCAGCCGACGAGCCAGCCGGACGACGCGTACCGTGCCTGAGACCGGGCGGTGCGTGAGCGAATGGCTCCCAATTTCGCAGGAGCCCAGCTCACAGTCGAACTTCGGCGCGCTGCTGAGCACCGTCCCTCCTACTTCCACCACCGCGGGCCCGTTCGCCCTCCGCCCCTTGTACTTCCTTGTACTCCGCTTCGATACGTTGTATCGGCCTAGTCTACGGCGATCAAGTGCTTCGAACAACACGATGGCAAAGAAGACAGACTTACAAGAGCTACTCAAACGGGGGTGCGCAGACCAAACCGGAGTGAGTTGTGCTTAATGCCCGCGACTACCGACACGACTCCTGATCATTCCACTAACAGTTCGCGGTCTGGCGCGAGAGATGGGGAGAAAGTGGATACGCTGCCTCTGCTCGCCTCGCCGCGGCGAGTGGAAGTCGCGAGGGTTCGTTCGAGGCCACATCGGAGGCGCCCCAACAAGTCGCGGACACATCTTCTGGAGTTTCGACCTATTCCGCGCAGCACCATGGCCAGCAGGCTGTGGGCTCGGGTCAGCGAGTGGAGTACGCGTCGCCTATGGGCTACTCGCCGACGACAGTGAATGGATCTTCGGGGCTAGGTACGTCCAGCATCTCGTTGTGCTTTCGGTCTCGAACCCGCTGATGACAACGGACAGTAGGCATGAGCGCGAATGTCCTCGACTCTACATCCATCTTCAACACAACCCCAGTGTCCACGACGTTCCACACAGGCCCCCAGTCGTACCTCGACTACTCGCACGAGGTATCAGCGTACTCATATCCGACCAGCGAGTACGCTGCCACGAGGGACCTGTATGCTGCACCAGCCATTGCAGACCATGGGTCAGTCACGCAACGGGCCCCGCAGCATGGACTCATAGCACGACGGCCACGTACGGTCCCCGTCCTGACTACATGAACGAGAGCTCGCCGAGCATCGAAGGGTTCAGCGGATTCTCGCCCCACCCTCGCAGCACCTCCGCGACCTCTCTCACTCCATCCCACGATGGCCAAGCTTCCGAGCTACCATCTGCGCAAACAACAATCCGGAACCTAGAACTCTCACCAGAGCCTCTGCAATGGAACGGAGCCTACGGCGACGGAATCATCCCGATCGAGGAATGGCTTGCGATACTGAGGGCTGCTGCGTCCGGAAGTCCTGACGCACCCGACACAGAAAACGAGGGAAAACAGGACGACCTACAGGCCTCCACAGGTGAGTACCGTATCAATATAGCCGACTCCCGAGTGATAATGAAACGTCTCGAAGACTTCAACGCTGCGCCTGTGCAAGGGTTCACCGCAGCGGCTTCTACACTGCTCGGCGCCGAGCCGCAACCCGTCCCCGAGAGCACAGGCAGCCAGCCGGCCTCCTCTGGACGGATGCTCCTTCCGCCGAATTGGTCGAATGGCTGGACCTTCCTAGCGATTTCGACTTCACTTTCGGCGCGTCGTCCCAAGGGACCACCGACGACGAATCGCTCCGCGCACCACGTCTCTCAGGGAGCGACGAGTTCAACCCTTGGTCAGGCAGCGGCGCCTCCCCCAGCTCCTACCAAGGGCCATCCTCCCACGACCTCTGGGAGCACCAGAGGGACTGGTAGTCTGGATGACAGCCATCCCGTCACGAACCAAGATCGTCCTAGAGCAGGATGAACTTACCTTTGAGCTTGGACTTTACATCTCTTTCGCACCTCTCACGTACTATCGTCTCGCAATCGTCTCGCTGTCGCCGTTATCTCTGCTCTTCATTCCGTCCAGTCTCGCTGACGATTACACACGTTTGTCGCGCTGTCCCATCATACTGACCTTGCTCTGAACTTGTCGCGCTCCTATCGCTCACGTACTGTTTGTATCTGTAGACTGTCCACATCCTCCGTTTCTACTGGTCTTATAGTGAACCAGGTTAATATAAATCTCATCAACCCATATGCAGAGCCTCTCACCGTCTCAGTGTGCTATATTCCGGACATTGCGTCGTTCCGGCTTGTTTCGCACAGATCTTGTGGGTGAATCAAAGTACTTCATAGAGAGGATAGTATGTGATTGCGACGGGATACACTAGGCAGTAACGCACGACTTGCTACGTGGCATTCAAGTGTGGCGCTGCACGTGACATGCATAGTTCCAGATCGCGATCGTATGTGATCTTATTTTGGTTCCGCCGCACGAAGGCTTGGACCCACACACGTCGCTGGCCCGCCGTCGTGTTCTTGTTCTCTGAGGTTGCTGTGCTTGACATAAATGATACACTTTCTTATTTTACGGTGCCCAAGTGTTTTCCGACACGATTGTGACTCAGTAACCAGCCTCGAACAACAAGAAGCAGGCACGGAGAGCAGTCCGAGTCGGACCTACATGGTAGTCACGGAGGATGTATTAGGCTCAAAGTGTGAATGGTTCAGGGAAGATACAAGTGAGCAGACTTGCAGCGTGTGCTTATACCAGATATCTAACTCGAACGCCCAACGTAGCCCGACCATTAACCTGAAGTTCTGTGTTCGCTGATGGACATCCTCTCGGCGCGTCGCCGTCGTTCAACTCGGAAATCATATAGGAGAGACCGTTGGCGTCTGTCATTTTATATGGCACACAGCTCATGAGCGTCGGACGTTAGGTGCAGCTTTTGGGAGTCGGACTCTTGAGGCGGCATGCAGATGCCCTACCGGAATCATTGGACGCTTGATTAGGGAGGCACGAGAAGGAAGGAGGCGCCCCAGAAGGTAAGACGATGCAATACATTCTGGATACGTTGCTCTCAGATGGCGTACAATGTACAGCGTCCCGACCCGTTGTCACCTGCTCTTCGACGGTTTATGGAAATGCTGCACGTTAACGCAAGCATCATGGGACACAGCGCAAACACAGCGCGGGCCTTCGGGGTATTGTCTGTCTGTACAGTAAGTACTCGCTCAGTCGATTGACCTTTGGAGGCGCTAACAAAGACACCTTGACGTGACGGCACATTGAAAATACCGCCAGAGCTGCCACTCGCAACGTCTCGGATGGCCTGGAGCTCTCTCGCTGCAGAAACCCTGTCATCTTCATGTCTTGAGTGCTAATCCGCGTACTGGTCATTCAGCATGGCTCGATGGGAGCATCATAAGCAAAGCATCTCCGGGAACTAGAGGATCAAGCAACGTACGTGCGTGACGTGCGTCGGACACCTCGCTCAGACTGAGGGAAGGCACAAGCATCTATCGCGCGGGGCCCCACCCTTCAATCGTGCCCCTGCCAGCGAGGATCGCCGAACGACACTTCACCGTCCGGTCTGTGCTGCACAGGGGCCTGGTTCGGCTCCCCTCCTGTGTTTTCCAATTTGCTCGGCCTCCTGGGGTCCCGCGGTGGCAAGGTCCTGGAGGTAAGTGATGAGCACGCGTTTTTTGTGTTGGACAATATTCAGTCAAGTTAATGGCCTTCATCAGGTCTCCGTGTGCCACCATGCTCCGGATCTTTGACAGAATGTGAAGTACTTCGGCCTGACCTCAGGCTCTCCCCGATGACATGCGGATACGATACATTGCCAATCTTTCGTAGAAGTGGCGCACCGCGCGCTGTCGCGTTCAGCGTCTCCGGTGGTCATCTGCCTCCTTCATTGCCCGGTTCGTCCGTACAGTCTTCCGGCGGCTCGTCTTTCGACCGCCAGCTTCTGCGAGACCGCCGTCTTCCAACTGGGACAGCAAGATGCTCCGGTGAAATAGTCGTCGTTGCTAGGCTCGCGGTATATAAGTCTGGTATCATGCCCGACATTATCACCAAGCTCAACCGCAAGCAAGTTCTTCCATATCCTCTTCTCAAACATTCTTACACTCAGTCATCGCAGCACAACACTATGCCTCTCAGCATCCAGAGCGTTCAAATGCACCTCATGATCGTTGCTGGGGAGTTGATTCTCGAAGCGGGACCTGCTCCTCGCCGTGACCCAAGAGCGGAACACATTCTGATTATCGGCGGCGGTGTGACCGGTTAACGGTGCGTCATGATTACTTAGCTGCCTGATTCATTAGAGGACACGACACTGAGACTCTCACTCATAGACTGCATGGGCTCTCTTGGATGCTGGTTACGGGCACCGTTGTCTCGACCGATGGGCCAACCCCAAGAATCGCATCACCTCTCAGATCGCTGGAGCCTTGTACGTGCAGTAGTCGCCCCTTCGAATCTGCTGCGTTCTAACTTTTACCGACCTAGGCGGGAATGGCCACCGGCCGTGTGTGGAAGACACACCGATGTCATCTCCCTGGAGCACTCGAAGGGATGGGCGATGTCATCTTACCACGTATTCGACAGGCTGATGGAGCTCCTGCCCGTGGAGGCCCACGGCGTCCGCATGTGCCTGGCGAACTTTTTCTTCGACCGACCGTTGGAGAATGTGCCTGATCAGTACGAGAAGATGATAGAGATTGAGCACTGTGGGGTAAGCCACGAGCGTCCATCGGTTTCCGCCTGCTCATGATGATCACAGGTTGCTGGATTCAAGCGAGATCCCAGCCTCGTGAGGCAGCATGCAGTAAACCAAAGAGCCGGCGTTGTCGACTCTTACCGCCATCTCGCCCCTGTTGTCGACACCGACCATTATATGGTCTGGCTACGGGATCTTGTCAGTCAGAAAGGGGCCACGCTCATCACAGGACGTGTCTCCGGTGACCTGAGAAGTGATTGTATATGAAGCCTGGGAGCGTGAAGGACCGCCCAGGGCCCGCATCATAGACCTTCCGGGCCGATGACATGAACGTCCTTGCCTATGGTCGCGGGCCGAAAAATATCTGCAAAGAACACTCGTTCACCAATTCTAGAGCCTCCGGTTATATATACGATGCCTTGCCTCAGGACATGGTAGGCAGCTCCCGACGGTCCGTGCCTTCCTACTTCCGTCTCTCGTCATGATCTCCGCTACTCTGGTCACAGTCTGCCTGTTGGCGGGCGTTGCGCTGCTACGCGCTCTCTCCTACCTGCGAATGCGAATCACTAGCTCAGCCATGAACAGCATCCCAGGTCCCGCGACGGGCTCTTTCTGGACTGGTAGGTATCGTCGCCACTACTTTGTCACCGCCTCTGAACGTGTTTATCAATTCAGGTCACATGAGCAACTTGTTCGACCGGCATGGGATGGAGTTTCATCAGAGCCTCGCAACGAGCTATGGCCCGAACTTGGCGACCTGTTTGGCAACGGTTTCCGAGTCCCTGATCCGAATCCTTGGCGACTTACACCCTACAGTAAACACAAGTCACCCGAATAACTGCTCTACGATACCGCGCGCATTGTATACCGCGAAGATTCTTGTCTTAGTCACCCGCTCTTTTGCTGCGAACTTGGAGATAAGTTACCATTGGACCAACGCCCGCACGGCGGCCTAGCAAGCCTCGCGGTCCACCACAAACACGGCCGATATATACAAAAGAACACCACCGGATAGGAGAGCGAATGACGAACATATACAGCACCAATTTGTACTCGTCCTCTCGCTCTCTTCGCGTTCTTCTAACGTCCACGTCTCGACGACTGGGGCAGCACGATTTGGGAGCCGCAACTAAGGATGAACATCAGGCATTGTTAGGTATGACCGAGCTATGTTTATCTGTAGATGCGGGGGGAGGGTATTGGGAAGTACTCGCCGGTAGGCGTGGTTTGCGTTTAGGTGGGTCCTGTGCACTCTCTATTGAAGCGCCAGCTGACGCTGGCAGCCTACCTCGTTGATGTCTTCCGCACACTCCCTCGCCGCTCAAGACAAGACGGATTCTCCTCGTGCTTACGCATGAGCCTCCGCAGACTGCGATGTACGATCCTTTTTATCACATTCAGATCGATTTGATCAAATCGCAGCGCCAAAGAATGTTACATCGTGTGGATACTGCAACAACGCCGACCTTATCACTCGATTGAAAGGTGGCGGAGAGCTTCTACGACGCCAGGTGCGAGGAACGGCGTACCAATGAGATGCAGATTAATGCTCATCCTGTATGAGAACCCCAGAACCTTGTCCGCCGAGCTCAATTGCGCATAGTCTGCCGTCTGTTTGTGACGCCTCCACGGCACCTATAAGCCATCCTAACACGAGATGGGTCATGAAGACGTGAGCTCTTGCTGTGCAGGCTCAGCTCCGATAACCGATACTTATGCGTGTTATTAAGGTTATGCGACGTCCTTGAGGCATGGCCACTGACGCCCAAGATAGCGCTCGTGCGCACACAGTGTGAAGCAATATAATGGGTGAGTTTCAGTGCCACAGCTCACATTATCTCTTCACCCGCCATGACTTCCGCCCATGAATCACCGCAGACTATCCTCCAGCAGATCTGCTCGCCAGAGGCGAACCGTGAGGACGTGGCCGTAGTCGTCCGCCTGGACGACGGAAACCTGCGTTTAAATCCAAGAGACTCTTGTTTCGAGGAATTTCTGACGTACTTGCATCCTAAGGTTGCTATCAAGGCATGTACACCCGCACTCAACTCTCTCTTGGCCGCCACGTCCGTAAACCTCCTGCTCTTGCGCCGCGTCATCTCATCTGTTGCAGTGGTTCCACAGCTTCGCTTGTCGATGTCGGCGATGGCATCGAGCTGCCAATCTACGACTCACTTGCATCAGTACCTCGCCGTGTGGCGTCGCAAGCTGCAGCTATTATCGTGAGTAATCTTCACCGGAATTCTACGCCTAGTGCTCATACTGTGGGGTGGACGTTAGCGGGATGTACCAGCTCTAGTCGTCTGGTCCGACGACGCAGATAGCATAGCGCAATGGTTCCTGCACGTAGAGCACCGGATTCGTCATTCTACCCGCATGTGCAGCTGCGCTGCGTTTCCGTCGTTGACGTCTGATAGCTCTCGCACGGCCTCAAACTCAGATTCAACCCAGGGCGACGACTGCCTCCTCACGTCGTCCAGTGGCGACGAATCGATCGACTGGTTTTTGTTCGATGAACCGTCGGTAGCGCTCTCTGAGCTGGAGGTGCCACTTGCCGTGGCGCCGTCCTTCGACCTGGACGAGCACAGAGACGGTGGTGTATCGCCACCTCAGATACGGGTACGTCTCTGCTGGACAAGATTCAAAGATGCAGACTGACCGACGTACAGCTCGATGGCAACGGCTCCGTCACGGTGGATATCAGCACCTTACATGAGAGGCTTTCGGCCGGCTTTTCGGCATCAGACTCGCTCTTGCCCTTGTCTAGTAGCAGATCATCCGACCTTCATCCGACGTCGACAATACCCCACGAACAGCAGACAATATCGCCTATGCTGCTGCAATCTTCTACGTATACCCCTGATTCCGCCACGCTCTCCCCTCTCTCACCGTCTTACGCCCCACTTTGTAGCGTATACACCGCCGCTTCCCCTCTGCGCACTCCGTCCACAATAACCCTCGATATCGACTCGGACTCACCAGCAATGAAGGCCTCCAGCCCCGAATCTGGAAGAGAACTGGACGCAGACTGGACGCCTCCACGCATCTCTCTTCTCTGGCACTCTCCTCACAGTCGTCGCGCTTGACGAGCCCTGTGAGTCACCATCATTTGTGGCTCAGGCAACCCCGATTTGCCATCTCAGCCCGACGTAGCGGCCGTGCCTACGAAAAGGAAGCGTGGTCCCTCCAACTTGTCTCAGTCTACCAAGGGTAAGACGAGCCGCTCAAGATCTCGTGCTCGAAAGCCGCTGCCGAAGCCACGCTCGAGCCGCATGACGGCTCAACCTCAAGTCCGCGAGCCTACATCCCTACCGGGGCGACGGGTACTCCCATCATATCGTCGTGGACCGAAGGAAGAGACGGAGCACCCTCCCGCGGTTCATCCAGAGTCTTGCCACTCGCATCACGATCACAACGCAGATTCCAGCCACGATGAGGACCCCACAGGCAGCGATCATGACGAACCTGCCGCGATTGATACGGACGGCGAGTTCGAAGTCTGCCGCGAATACCATGATAATGACAGCGGATCTAACGAAGATGCAGACGGTGAGTACGAGGTGGATGAAGACTACGACGATGAAGATTATGACCGCCCAGCGAAGAGGTCCCGCACAAGCAGCAGCTCAGTGACTGGACGTGCACTCTCCGAATGCAAGCGCTGTCGGAAGACCTTCGTACGCCCAGGAGACCTGAGAAGGCACGCGGATACTTCGGCATGCATGAATGGCGAGAAGAAGCATCTCTGCACCAACTGCGGAAAGAGATTATCTCGTCACGATGCTCTTCTACGGCATCACCGGAAGTGCCGTCCGAGACCACCAGTGGATCTAGAAGAAGCGCTTCCAGGAGGGAGCGTCCGACGAGCAGCTCTAGGTCGCCCGCGACGTCGTCCTGCCTGAGAACCCTATTGCGAGATTCTGGTTCTCTCTCTTCCACACGGACATAGTCTATACGTATACTCATGTAGTGTTGATGTTTTTTACAAACGAGCATATAAGTTGGACTCAGGGTTGTCGCAGAATAAGACTGAGTACCGTTACGAATATGCTTGCAATGCCTTGTATGCCGTCACATCTGCCAGTGGACCGCGCTTCCAGCCCTGACGTCATTCCATGGGGTCCCGGTCAATGCTGGCACAAGCCTAAGTATCGTTGACGCTCTCGCGATCGGCGCCGGCAACTTACCGCTGGCAGTAGGTCTCGGCGTCTCGCGACTCGCCCAGCGACAGATAAGATACGCCATCGTGGAGTCTGGACACCGTGACCTGTTCGAACTCGTGAAGCCCTCATAAGAGGCTGAGGCCATGCGTGCTAGAGCTCTGTTGCCAGCAAGTTGCCAGTGAGCAAGTTCTACCATGGCTCCCGTCCGCAACGCGTGCATCATCTTCAACGAGATCCCACTAGGTGAGTGTTTCGAATCGCAATGCCTCTAACTCTACGCGTCTACAATCCATGTATACGTATAGGGTATCCTGAGCCTGGAAAGACCGTCGTTTACGATTCCTCTCAAACCATCGATCCCGATACCGTCCTCTGGATGGGGGCTTCCTCGTGAAGGTCCGCGTCCTCTCGATCGATCCTTACATGAGAGGGAGGATGCGGGATCCATCTATCACGAGCTATACGGTAAGCAGTCATGTCATCAAGGTACCGCAGTTCGAGTTCCTGAGGGCCGCGCCAGCCAGCCTTCGACTTGGGGAAACCGTGAGTTGTATCTGCATCGAGAATGTTGATTCGAGGCTCTGATCTACCTGCAGGCTAGATAACTTCGGAGTGGGGCTTGTCGTTCGCTCTGAGAACCCGTCAGTCAAAGTTGGGCAGCATCTGTATGGCTTCTACGGTAGAGTCGTGTCCCCTTTTCTCAGCCGATAACCACTTGAATACCCGCGCTGCACAGCCTTCCAGGAATACTCCGTCTTCAAGGACCTGTCCGAGTTAAGACGTGCGCGTGTCTTGGAGAACAGGGAAGATCTACCTTGGTCGGTATATGTCGGCGTATGCGGGATGCCAGGTAAGCCAGCGCGCTCCATCTGTTGTTTCGCAGCGGCACGTACATTGAAGCATCCGGGTCCGCTGACGGTCTGCACAGGTCAGACTGCATTCTACGCATGGAATGAATTCGCAAGTGTCAAGAAGGTGATCTCGTCCGTTGGTCGGCCGACTCAAAGTTGTTCATGGGCACTCGCCGCTTGGGCAGGATGATGTTGTGTTCGTCACTGCTGGTGCGGGACCCGTCGGATCGTAAGTTGCAGTCTCCGCATAAGACCAATGTTGATCCGTACGCTGCCCCAGGACCGTCATTCAGCTCGCGAAGCAAGCGGGCTGCAAAGTGATCGCCTCGGCGGGGTCCGAGGAGAAGATCGCATTCCTCAAGTCCATCGGTACCGACGTCGCGTTCAACTACAAGACAGAGAAGACGCTCGACATCTTGCAGAGAGAGGGCCCGATCAACATGTGCGCACCCATACTGTCGGTGCGATTGCCTAAGTATTCAAACCGATCATCATAGATACTGGGACAACGTCGGCGGCGAGAGCCTAGAAGCCGCGCTAGACGCAGCTGCGCCGCATGCGCGGTTCATCGTGCGCTCATCCCTGCACCGCTCCCTAGCCGCATCACCTTACGCTACCTTCTACAGATGTGCGGCATGATAACGTCGTACAATACTGCGGACGACTACCCCGTCAAGAACCTCTCCCAGATCTTCGCCAAAAGCCTCACGCTGTACGGCTTCACCGTCTCGCCCCTGCACGACAAGTACAGCGACCGATTCTACAACGAGGTCCCGCAGATGGTCAAGGAGGGGAAGATCAAGTTCACGGAGGATGTGAGCAGGGGCTTGGAGAGCACGGGCGAGGCCATTCTGGATGTACAGAAGGGCAGGAACAAAGGGAAGAAGGTCATCCTGGTCGCGGAGAAGTGAAGCTAGTCTCTTAATTTGTATGTAATACTGTATACTATAGCGCGCATGGACAGTCTCCGGTCATTTGACCGAGGCCCACGTTTCTTTGTTTGATCATTATGCCATCGTGCTTTGTACCGCCTCGCACGGCTGAGACAGCGCGTATGTGAGTTATACCTGGGCCATGCGATTCGTAGGAGGAGGTCAGTTCGTCGCATCCACGAAGCGCCTCACGGAAACACGTCGGGGAGCCTTAGGCATCACTCGGCATAGCTCGCCGCTGAGGCCTGAGGCCTGAGGGGCCGCGACGTCGTGGTCCTGCATGAGCACCCCATTTGCGGGAGCTTTCTACTAGCTTGCAGCACGGAGTAGCCTGATGTAGTTTTGCTGTTTTCTGCAAACAAGATGGCAAAAGAGATAGCTTGAGGTTGTCGCAGAACAAGACTGACTCAGTACACTTATGATATGCTTGCAATGCCGGCCATGGCGTACTTGTGACTGAATTGACAGAAGGAGCAGTAAGTAACTGGCGTTCAGTATCAACGTCACGCTACGGGCCGGCCTTTGCCGGTGGGGCCTGCATGAGATCTGCCGCAAGGTCGCGAGGCCGTCGACGTCGAAGACGGGGTTGCCCTCCTCCATCACATCTGAGTACTTCTTATTCCACAATTGCGACAGACGTACATGTCCTGACAGTTGCCTACAACGCCTATGCGGCTGAGTACTGCGGCCCGCACTGAACCACCTCCTCCACCGGACATCTATTGCTCCCCGAATCTCGTGCGGATGTTTCTATAAATCGGCCATCTATATGTCTACTTGTCGATGTCACTTGTGATGATCCCAAGGGAAGCAGAAGAATCACGAGCGACTTCCCACCAGTCCTCGGATCATGAGTAGATCACTCGTCTACATTTTGCTCAGACACCTCGCGCCAACCTGTCCCGTACCTCCACACCATCCCAACACCGTCAACTGCACTACGACCGCCCGAGCCGTTCCCTGGCCAGTACTGCTCGCTGCAACCGTCTTTGCAAGTCGCAGTCACACGTTCACAGTTGAATGATGATTGCCACCAGATTACCAGGTCGTTCCGCAGCCCACTGTCCAGTGTCCGCAGGCTGTCATCTCCGCGCTTCTCGACGTCAATCTATAGGACCACATTAGCGCAGACACCGTGACTCACTCGACCGATGAAGCATAAAAGCCTGAGGCCATGTGCCAGCGCGCCAGAACTCTGTCGCTATTTCTACCATGGCTCCTGTCCACAACGCGTGTGTGATCTTCAACGAGATTCCCATCAGGTACGTTTTTCGAATCGCAACACCCATACATGTGTGTAACCTCTGTGTGCATGTAGGGTATCCAGAGCCCGGAAAGACCGTCGTCTACGATGCCTCCCAGACGATCGATCTCGATACCGTCCCATTAAACGGGGGTTTCCTCATGAAGATCCTTGTCCTCTCGATCGATCCTTGGATGAGAGGAAGGATGCGCGACCCGTCTATCAAGAGCTATTCGGTAAGCAGCCCGCATGATCTCCAAAGTTCGAATTCTTGAAACCGTGCCAGTTGCCCTTCATCCTGGGGAAACCGTGAGTTGTGTCTGCCTCAAAGTTGTTGATCCGAATCTCTGATCGACCCATAGGCTAGACAACTTCGGAGTGGGACTTGTCGTTCGCTCCGACAACCCGGCAGTCAAAGTTGGGCAGCATCTGTATGGCTTCTATGGTACAGTCGCATCTCCGTTTTTCACCTCACAATCACTTGAATACTCGCACCCAAAAGCCTTCCAGGAATACTCCGTCTTCAGGGACCTGTCCGAGCTGAGACGTGCGCGTGTCCTGGACTTGGGGATCAAGGAAGGTATACCTTTGTCGGCATATGTTGGCGTATGCGGGATGCCAGGTAAGCCAAGGCACTCCATCTGCTGTCCAATAGCAGATTGGGACATCCGGATCCGCTGACGGTCTACCCAGGCCAGACTGCATTCTATGCATGGAACGAATTCGCAAATGCAAAGAAGGTATTTTCGCCCGTCGATGAGCCAACTCGTTGTTCATGCACATCCGCTTGAACAGGATGATGTCGTGTTTGTCACTGCCGGTGCGGGGCCCGTCGGATCGTAAGTCATGAGCTCAAGAAGAAGCGAGTACTGATCCTCTGTGTGTTGCGCAGGACCGTCATCCAGCTCGCGAAGCAAGTGGGCTGCAAAGTGATCGCTTCAGCGGGATCCGAGGAGAAGATCGCTTTCCTCAAATCCATCGGTACCGATGTCGCGTTCAACTACAAGACAGAGAAGACGCTCGACATATTGCAGAGAGAGGGCCCGATCAATATGTGCGCACCCATACTGTCGGTGCGGTTGCCTAAGCATTCAAACCGATCGTCATAGATACTGGGACAACATCGGCGGCGAGAGCCTGGAAGCCGCGCTCGAGGCAGCTGCGTGGCATGCGCGGTTCATCGTGCGTCCATCCGTTCATCATATTCCAGTCTCATTGTTTCATACTACTCTGAACAGATGTGCGGCATGATCTCCTCGTACAACAGCGAGAACGACTACCCCGTCAAGAACCTGTCCCAGATCTTCTCGAAGAGCCTGACGCTGTACGGCTTCACCCTCTCGCATCTGCACGCCAAGTACGTCGACCGGTTCTATGACGAGGTCCCGGCGATGGTCAAGGAAGGGAAGCTCAAGTTCAATGAGGACGTGAGCAGGGGCTTGGAGAGCGCGGGCGAAGCCATTCTGGAGGTACAGAAGGGCAGGAACAAGGGGAAGAAGGTCATCCTGGTCGCGGAGAAGTGAAGCGGGTCTCGTAATCAGTATGTGAGTCTGGCAAGTAGTCGTGCTGTCCCGCAGGAGTTAAACTTCACGTAAAAAGACCGCAAATCAAGTTGTATACTATAGCGCGCACGGGCAGTCTTCGGTCATTCGACCGAGGCCCACCTTTGTTCGACGCGAATGCATTATGCCATTGTGCTTCGTACCGCCTCGCGCGGCTGAGGCAGCGCGTATGTGAGCTGTACCTGGGCCGTGCGATTCGTAGGAGGAGGTCAGTTCGTTGCATCCATGAAGCGCCTTACGGAAACACGTCTGAGAGCCTCGGGCATCACTCGGTATAGCTCGCCGCTGAGGCCTGAGGCCTGAGACCTGGTACCTACAGCGATGCATTGTTGCTCTCGAGCTTGCGGATATATAAAAGGGGTGGGAGATAGGCATGTCTGCATAAGCGGTTACACCAATGGCTCCCATCCGGAATGGACGCGTGCTCTTCAATGAGATACCCTCAGGTAAGCATCTGGACTCACCAACTGCCTCTGCTTCGATAGTTGCGCTCATATCGTACTGCGTAGGTTACCCAGAACCCGGGAAGACTATGGTCTATGACGACTCACAGCTCATCGACGTCGACAATGTGTCTCTCAATGGCAGATTCTTGATCAAGGTACTCGTTCTCTCAATTGATCCGTACCTACGCGGAAGAATGCGCGACCCCAGTATCAAGAGCTACTCTGTACGTTGTTTATTCAAGCGCGAGTGCATATATGCTGATGCTCTGCCAGATGGCGTTTAAGATCGGAGCACCGTGAGCGCGTTCATCAGCCCTTCACTCAGTTCAGCGTCTAGTACTGACGCCGTGTTTTCGAAGGATGGACAACTTCGGAGTAGGCGTTGTGCTCCGTTCCGAAAACGATCAAGTCAAAGCTGGAGACCATGTCTATGGTTTCTATCGTCAGTCGATCTCGCACAAATGTCCACGCGGATGGACCGGCGCTCACAGCAATACCCTCAGCATTTCAAGAATACGTCACGTTCAGAGAAATCTCCGAATTGCGCAGAGCACGAGTACTCAAGAACGAGGGAGGCCTGCCGTGGTCTGTGTACGTTGGTGTCTGCGGTCTAGCCGGTCAGTACCAGGCCCCAATCAGATGGAGGCTTCCATGGATGACAGTGCACTGACACAACGAACAGGCCACACGGCGCACCATGGCTGGGTAGAATTCGCAAAGCCTAAGCAGGTACGATTTTTTGTTCAACGGACACGTGTAGGGTATATTTATTGCGCACCGACCCAAGGGTGATGTTGTATTCGTCACCGCCGGCGCAGGCCCAGTCGGCTCGTAAGCGGTCACTCGAACACTCCGGATCATCCTCCGCTCATGTTATGACTCAAGGACTGTCATTCAGCTCGCGAAACAAGCAGGGTGCAAGGTGATCGCATCCGCCGGCTCCGAAGAAAAGGTTGATTTCTTGAAATCCAATGGGACCGACGTGGCGTTCAATTACAAAACTGAGAAGACACTCGATGTGCTGCTGAAGGAGGGTCCCATCGACATGTACGTTAGGAGCTGAACGCAGTCCTCCTAACGCTGACAGATCGGGTATTACGCAGATACTGGGATAATGTTGGCGGGGAAAGCTTTGATGCCGCTCTCGAGGCCGCAGCATGGCACGCACGTTTCATTGTCAGTCTCATGTCTTATTTCCCGCTGCCGCCTGCTTATCTGCTCCGTGGTGACAGGAATGCGGCATGATCTCCGCATACAACAACGCGAACAGCTACACCGTCAAGAACCTTCCGCTCATCTTCGCCAAGAGCCTCACACTGTATGGGTTCACCGTCATGGACTTCCACGACAAGTATGCGGAACGGTTCTACGAGGAAGTCCCGCGGATGGTGCAGGAGGGGAAGATCAAGTACACCGAAGACGTTAGCTTCGGACTGGAGAGCGTAGGTGAAGCGATGCTGGACGTGCAGATGGGGAGGAACAAAGGGAAGAAGATCGTAGTAGTTGCTGACGAGTAGGTGCTACTGTCATGATTCCGCCGTATTTTCACGGTGGCACATGGAAGCATCTCGTCGACCGAATTCATAGGGCGGCGTAATTTCAGTTGTTACGGTTATGCTGTCTACATACGTGCACAATGTCTCAGACGTTCCCTGCTACACAGCATGGACCTGTCAAATCAGCAGAGTCATCACAGCGAGTACTTCTGGCAAGTGCGTTGTGTCCGATGTCACTAGTACAACATGGAATACACAGCTATGTAGAAATGTCTCGATAGCATCTGAGGAGGTACTCTCGGCTTCGCGCTCATGCGGGAGCACCCCTCGACCACTCTCGCTCATTGCCGGTCTAGCAGAACGTCAAGGTGTACGCCGTGGTCGTAGTGCATTGGAAGGTTTGGCCGCAGCCATTACCCTCGCCGTCCGGACCGGTGCAGTCCACAGCCGCGACCGAGCCTATTCACATATTAATCGCTGTCAGGAACCGTCCCGGATTCAAAAGCTAGATGCTTACATCCTGGGCCGGGCGTGATAGTCACCGGGATATTATACCCGTCGACTTCACTCACACCGAACGAGTCCTGTCCGTTCGTCCTGCACCTCTCACTATCAGCTGCGCAATTGACATGGAAGACATAGCGCGCTCACACGTTGAGGGCGAACTGCGCGATCGTCGCCGTCCCCGACGTCGGGCCCGTGCAGCTCTCGCCGCCGGGGCATTGGCCAGTGGCGCAGTTGCCGTTCGCGTCGCAGCCCGTGCGGCCCCAGATCTGGCCGTCGTAGTCGTTCGCGAGGAGCACCGTCGCGGAGGGGTGCGTGGAGTTCAGCGCGAACCCGCCCGTCTGGGTCTGGTTGAACTCGACGGTGGGGTAGAACGCCGCGTCGACCTGGAATTCACAGTTGTTGTTGAGGGTCACGAACGAGCTGTGGGGCAAGCGGGACGTCAGCCAATGGATACTGTGGTGGCGAGAACGGCAACCTACGCGGAGGAGAGGGCGGTGAAGACACCGAGGATGACAGTGGCGATTCCGAACATGTCGTTGATGGCCTGTCTGGCTCAGTGCTTGTCGTCTTCTGGTAAGCTGAAGGCTTGCTGGACCTCGCCAGAAAGTTGACTGTCTTATACTCCCAAACAGCAGCGCCTCACGCTACTGACAGGCGCGTCCGCCACACAGAGAAGGCATGTATCTGCCGCCCTCTGTGCACCTGACGAGGCGTAGAGGGGACCAACGCGACGTATGTTGGCAGCACGTTTGCAAATGTCGGGCGGGCGCGATGACCGATTAGGTCTGGTTCGTCCGCGAACGCGCGCCGCGCAGACCAACGTGCATATGTGGTCGAGCGGTAGACGGAAGTATGGGCGGCTCGCGAGCTGAATCCGTGGGTGCCGGATGTTTTCGAGGACGTATGCGGGGACTCCACCCCGCCAAAGGGCTGTACATGTGGGCCGGACGCTGCGGTGGCGCGAATCAAGAGGTACATCGCAGAGGAATACGGGAGGACGACTCAACGGATTATTTGACTTCTGTCAGTGGACGAGCGGTGAGTCCACCAAGGGCACTGCTGCTGTAGAGCAACTGACGTAGCGGCGATGTAAAATTCCTCCCGAACGAGTGATACGATATAGTGGCGAAGTACACTTGAGGAACTCCAGCTCGTGAAAGACCAAGTGGACAACTCACAATGTACTATCTGAGCGACGAGACGCGAGAGTTGCGTCTGCCCCGCTGTCGGACGGTGATTGCATCCCTCGAGGATTGGCCGGGAAGGTTGAGGGCACAGTTTGCACTCACCTTGGCTTGGACGCCAACCAGAGGAATACAAAGCATTGGGTATACTTGCGCGCTCGTCATTGACAGGCTCAAGTTTCAACTCGCCGATTTAGCCACATTATCATTCCCCGCCGCGCTACCGTCCTGCCATTAGTTCCGGGTCCCAGTATCGTGTAGACGCATGCTCTGTGTTCATCGGAGGTCAACGGGTTCAATTTTAAGACTGTTTAGTCAATATTGCTGTCAAAGGCACCGATCGGAACAAGTCGGAATATGTAAACAAGACAGTGACTTTCCGAGTATTTCTTTATAAAACGAGCGGTGTCCGCTAAGGCGCCGCTAGTGCTGGGTGGAGCATGGACATCGCACGTGTAGGGATTACGCTGAACACCCACACCTTGCCACACCGGACTGTCCTTCATCCCGACGGTGAACCGCTCAGTATTCGGAGGGTGCATAGAGACGCGAGAACTGAAGAACTGATGCGCATGGGGCGTTTCGGATCTGGTCTGCCAAAATGTGCGGTCTTTCGGACTCTGAGCGCGTCGCTGTTGCGCCAGCCTGTGACCGCAGACATAGCTGCTCTGCATCGTACATGCAATACTACGACTCGTCTAACGAGCGGAAGGTGGCCTTCAGCCAGTTCAAGCAGTTAGAGCACAGGTCACCCAGGCTCGGTGGAGTAACTCACCCGGAATGGAGGATCACAGCCTGAGGATACTGTCGTCTTTATGCGACGTGCGGAGCGAATCATGACGCAACACGATGACCTCGAGAGCCCTCATTCGAACAGTGCCGCCACGCCAGTTCTGCGTTTCCTTGCCACAGTGGTAACGGGACGCCGTCCGGTTCTCCCGAGGCGGTATTCCGAGTATTGCTTTCCATCGAAAGGTGGGCGCAGACGATGCAGGAAGCCAGCGGCAGCTGTCCATGTCAACGCTCGTGCTAGCGTCGCGAGTCTCCAGACTTGCCTAGGCCCGCCACTAGTGCCGACTTGAGTGCCACTCTATATTAGCCATTAAGCTTCATGACGAGTCTCCGCACTTCGATGTCAATTGAGCTCTGAACGGTGAAATCAGGTGTCCGCTAGAGCAGTGAGAATGTGGCCTGGGACTCCGAGTCGGAGGAAAGGAGAGAACGCGAGAAAGGAAGCTCAGTACAAAGTCAAACGCTTGCTGATGTACCGGTACGTACTGGTACGTACCGTACGTGTTTCACACGTGACCGGAAACATACCGTACCTCAGGCGTCTATTTTGTTTGAGTGGGCCTCATACTTACAGCGGTCGACGTCGTCCATCGTCTCCGAGTCCGTGCGCATGCACGTTCGACTTTCTCTGGCCTCCACTTCCCGAGACAGCCGCTCGAATTCGTCTGGATTCGTCCCTGACTGAAAGACGCTCTGGCTACGGGGACGTATGGCCGTCGATGATCCACGCTGTCTCCCAGGCGTCCGTGACCGCTCACAAGACCGCCGAGAGCGGGGCCTCCAGACCGCGCATGCAGTGCGAATCTCGTAACGAACGCGGGGCCCATGGCATCCCGCACGCTCTGGAATCCGAATTACCTGACAATCCCTTGCAATGCCCTGCGCCTACGCAATAAATGCTCTCAGTATGACCTCACGCATTGACAGCTCCGGGCGCACCGCGGCGAGGGCATGCCATCTGACGATGCGCTACGTCGGATGGGCTCGAGGGGAGGAGCTATAAATAAGGTGAGCAGCATCGAGAGCCTTCAAGCCAGGATCTCCTACTCATTACATCCTCGACCCACCACATCCAGCCTACACCTCTACCATGTTCGCCCACACCGTCCTCGTCCTCGGCGCCCTCGCAGCGACCGCATACGCTCAGTAAGTGCAGCCCAAGCATCGTACCTCACTCGCGGTTGACCCTCTGCCTCTCGCAGGACCACCATCACGCTCACTAACAATTGCGTGTACGAAGTCGACCCCGCGTTCTACCCCGCCGCGACCGCCTCCGA
Organism: Fomitopsis serialis; assembly: GCF_022376445.1. NCBI lineage: Eukaryota > Fungi > Basidiomycota > Agaricomycetes > Polyporales > Fomitopsidaceae > Fomitopsis > Fomitopsis serialis. The sequence continues at coordinate 192,897 of NW_025955011.1, read as the reverse complement.
CGGCTCGTCTACCGGTGGCTTCCCGCTCCATGCAAGCTTTTCCGCCGACGTAACGCTCGACCCGACCTACTCCGGGCGCATCTGGGGCCGCACGGGGTGCGACGCCGACGGCAACTGCTCGACGGGCGAGTGCCCCGGCGGGGAGAGCTGCACGGGCCCTGCGGCTGCGGGCCCGACGCTCGCCCAATTCACGCTTGACGGGTGCGTCATAAGCGCGGTGGTGTGCCTGGAGCTGGAGAGCTGACTGTGCGTGTAGGTACGCTGGCCTGGACTATTTCGACCCGAGCACGACGGACGGGTTCAACGTCGCCGTGACGATCACTCCCGGTCCCGGATGTACGTGTTCCTTATGTTTGGTCGTGGATTCGCCGTGCTGACGCGACTTGTCTGCAGGCTCGACGGGCCCGCAGTCCTGCACGGCTGCAGGCGAGGGCACCGGGTGTGGCGACACCTCGACGTGCCTCACCGGCACGAACTACACTATCTCGTTCTGTTGAACGTGACGATGGACGCGTGGACTGTTTCAATAGGACGTTTGTTGCACTCGCATTTGGACTGTCTCGTGCTCGGACATGATCTTGGACTGTATGACAATATCGAATACAAGCTCTGTTGTCTGCAGTGATGATGCTGCGGTCGCTCCGTATTGTAGCAGTGAGTTTTGTAGTTTCGTCGAATCTGATACGCGTACGAGGCTGAGAACACAATAGCCAGTCGGTGTGGGCGTAGATGGGTTCGACGCATAGTAGCAGACAACAATAGTGTCCCGAGGGGTCTAACGTGAACAGCCCGTCTGACTACCCTTCTCGAGGCGACGCTCCTAGTATATAACGGACACAGCGAGCGGATGCAGACACAACATCTTTCCTCTCGACTCACTTCCACCGCACAAAAGCTACTTACCACCGTCATGTACATGCATCGAACATACTTCATAGTCAGTCTTCTGCCTACATCCCTTGGAAGCACCGCTCACCACCCATTTCAGACGCGAATCGGCGAACGACAGCCCGACACGACCGGGCCCGCTCGCTACGACGTATGCCTCAAATGCCGTCTCACGGAGACGCAGAGTCACGCTCAAGTGCAATGTGGCCACCTGCGCACTTCGCCAGTCGCCGCATGACGGACTGCTGAAGACGCGGACTGGAGTGCCCGAGGCCGCCAACACATGCGGCTTCGATTACGACGTCGACACACGAATGGGGCAATCTTCATCCCTGCCATCCACGTCGTCGTCGGAGTGCTCGGTACGTGGCAACCTCATCAGGAAGCGCGTGGCATGGAGTCCGACCCAAATCTTCCTTCCGACTGGCGGGCGACACCCCTCGAAGACACGCGGCGATGCCTTCGGACGTCATGGTTCTTGTCGGCATGTGGGGGGGGCTGCAGGGTGCTACGAAGGACCACACGAACCGCGTCGACTTCCTCGATGCGTGCCGTCTTCCCCGGTGGGCGTGCAATGACCAGGCCGTACACGGTCCGCATCTTCAAGGAAGCTTATCTACTTCGCGTACCCGCTGGTCTCGAGGTCTCAAGTTGGCTTGTATGCTGACCGGTCTACCGCAAGGCCGGGCATGGCTGAAGCAGTCGAGGCGGACTCGGTAGTGGAGACATCCCTCGCAAAGTGCGCAGGCGATCACGGCCGTGAACCGGGGCGCGTACATCACCGAAGTTCCTGAGTATGCAAGAGGTGCAGAAGGCGTAGACGTCTGCAGCGAGACGCGCGAGGATCAGGCAACAGGGACGGGATGGGATCGCTAAGCGCACCTAGTCGGGCGCGCGTTGACAATGGTACCCTCTCCAATTGATCACAAATCCGCCTTCGAGGGCCTGCGCTGCAGACGTGCGACAGCTCCCGCTCAATACCACTCTGTATCAAGGGCCGTGCTGCGCGTCTATACCGGCAGGTGCAAGCATATCGCAACAGCGCATCTCAAGAGCTCCAAAAAGGGATGCCCTTACTGCAGTGCAGCTTTGTCGCGCGCAGACGGTGTGGTTCGTCACGTCCGAACCGCCTGCTCAAAGGCGCCCAGACGTGAGGAACTTGCAAGGGCGTGTCGAACTGCTAGGCGAGAAATGATGGTGAGCGCCCCGTCCTCTGTTGGAATGCGCTACTGCTCAAGAGGCGCAAATGACCTTGGGATGCTCGCCACGCAGTGCTGACCTGTTGTTCTTAGTGCTCGGATAACGCGTTCAACGCGGCCGGTGCAGCCAGGCGCAGCCAGCGGTCGTCGCGAGCACCTCAAGATCGCATGCCACTAACGTGGCGACGCATCAACACTTCGCCGGAGTAACCCTTCTCACGGCATGCCAGTATGTTCGAGTTGTCCCTGACGCTTGGTCGTTCACTCTAGTTTTCATTCGGCGCATCCAACTCATGCTCTCCCGGAGTCCTCCCTCCTTGGTTATTGATGCCATTCCACCAGTACCTCCCCATGATACGACACACATCTGGATCTTTGGCACCTTGCACGATTCGTTTGTAGCTGTGCTACGCTGGCCCTCCAACTGCATCATCAACATGAGGCTCGGACATCGTTGTATCGTGCGCTTGACGAACTCTCGTAACCCTGCAGCCCCATGAATGTTTGATATCGATGCTTGGTGCAGATACTCAGCAGTGGAGACATCCCTCGCAAAGTGCGCACGCGACATCGACGACGAATCACGGCCCGTGAACCGGGACGCGTGCACCACCGTCGTTCCTGAGGATGCAAGAGGCGCAGAAGGCGTAGACGTCTGCAGCGAGATGCGCGAGGATCAGGCAACAAGGACGGAATGGGATCGCTAAGCGCACCTAGTCGGGCGCGCGCTGACGATGGTATCCTCTCCAACTGATCACCAACCCGCCTCCGAGGGGCCAGCGTCGCAGACTCGCAACAGCTTCTGCTCAATACCATTCTGTATCAAGGGCCGTGCTGCGCGTCTGGCCTGGCAGGTGCGCGGCCTGGGTACCGTCGCCTTTGGATACCGATACCTCGAGCATCGTTCTCGCTCACAACATTGTTACCGCATGCAATGACCTCGTCAACACCTTGTCTCCATTCAACAACGGTGCAGTGAGGAAGGGCAGAGGGGCGAGCTGCAAATAATGACATTGACTGGGACGGTCGGCATGAACATCCAGACAAGGGGCTGCTTACATGGGACTGGGCAGGCTACCAGTATGGTACCCGTCGTCTATGACCTTGTCCGCCAGAGATGAGCGCTGAGAATCAGTTGTGGAAATAATCGTCATTCCATTGTCATCCGATGACGATACTTATTAGCGCGAAGTATGTGGCCGACTCGACGCTCGATTCCGCCACCGCCTTACTAGAGAGTTTGGCAGCCTGTGAGTTCCGCCCACAGACCACGCTCGCACCGACTCTGTCAGTCTGCGGTGGGCGTGACCGGGCGCCGCCGCCTCGAGCGTGTCGTGAGCGAATTGCCATGAATGTAGGAGTGTCACGCCGTCATCGGTCCACTCTCGACCAGCCCACGGAGCCCCACCACCACCAGACCTCAGCTCCACCTCCACCGTTCAATTCAACTTCAACAGTTGTTTCCAAACTCTCTACTGTGCATACAACGCCCGCAAGCATCGCGATAGTTTTATTCTGACATGCAACGTGGATAACCGACCAGCGACTCGAATGGACGACTCGGGCGTGAGAACAGATGGATCCACACACGCGCCCACCTCCGAAGTTAGGGCGTTGTTTCTTTTCTGAGCCTTACCGCAGTGGTCTCCCGAAACCGAGCTCACTTGCAGCGACGATATGAAGAACTCCCATCATTGCGTCAATTGTCATAGTTTGACACGCTAAACGACCGTCCTGATTTAGCTCTCAAGGTCCCGGGAAGTACTTAGACCTGAATCCGCAGTGCTTCATCCGACGGGCCTTTCAGCGCGAGGAACACTACCTCCATCGAATGTCTTGTTTGCCACGTCACGTCGTGTATCGAAGGGTATGGTGACCATGTCCACAGTCCACCCACATGCCAGGTTGTTGGTTGAACCTCGGTTTAACACAGTCGCGTCGTGCATCAACGCGATCACCTGACCGTATCGGTACCGTTTGTTACCATCACCACGTGTGTACGTTACGAGTCCTATTGCGCGGCTGTTCTTGCGCTGGTCGTCTCTGCTTTCTTCGGATGATACATGCATTTCAACGTATGCCGCATGCGCAGCGTTGCATTCGTATGCTCAGCTTCGCTCGTGCAGCACAGTGCTATCAATGCCACGACCAAGGAATGTGGGCTCCCAGGGAGAAGGGTATCACCATGGTGTCGGTCATAACTCGCCGTGGATGATCTCATTAAATCGCACCCGTCAGCAACCCGCCAGGCTGCAGTGCAACATTGTCTGCGTCGGGCAGGGTGTTTACATACACTCGCCGCAGAAGCTGTGTGCACCCACTGGCACAGTGCCCGCCAAGGCTGTCCAACGCCGCTGATATACCTACATGCGGAGCCCCAGAGAACACCGCGTGTGGCTGGTGCGGCGACCGTACGCCATGATGTGGTGGCGCGCTGGTCTTTGGTGTATATAAGAGAGGGAGACGACGGTGAGTGTCGACTAGGCCATCTCATCCGCTTCGCATTCTTCGTCTGACCACCTCCGCTCCTCGCTACTCATTCCACGATGTTTGTCGCACATCCGCTGTCCTCGCTGCTCTTGCTGCTATCGCGTCTGCGTAAGTGCACCCCAACCCAGCCAGTTCGCGTCCTCGCAGCTGACTCAGATTGGAATACCTGTAGGACGACTGTCACTGTGACGAACAACTGTGGCTACGAAGTCGACCCGGGCTTCTACCCCGCTGCGACTGCCTCCGACGGTTCCTACACCGGCGGGTTCGCCGTCGCTGCAGGAGCTCTTCATCCGTCTCGCTCGACTCGGCGTGGACTTCAGGCGGGCGTATCTGGGGCCGCACGGGCTGCGACGCATCGGGCAACTGCCAGACCGGCGGTTGCTCCGGCGGCGAGAACTGCACTGCGCCTGCGGCAGTGGTGTTACGCTCGCGCAGTTCACCATCAACAGGTGAGTCTGGGAAAGGCAACGGAGAGGGGCTCGGGTGCTGACTACGTGCTGTGTGTAGCTGGGAAAGCTTGGACTTCTTTAACCCAAGCACGACGGATGGATTCAACGTGGCGGTGACGATCACTCCTGGGACTGGATGTACGTTGCATGCTGATTTCCCTCGTCTGAACGATTGAACTCTAACTCTGCCTTTGCGTGTAGGCACTACCGGCGCCCAGGCTTGTACCGCTCAGGACGAGGGTGACGGCTGCGGCATGACGAGCTCCTGCCCGACGGGCACCGACTACACTGTCTCGTTCTGCTAGCGCAGGTCTAAAAGTGTTGATCCCTGTGAAGGGTAGTCCTGAAAGGCGTGCTAAACATAGGGATAATCCCGGACTTTGAGACTGTTAGTCCCCGTTGTTGTACCTTACGATTGATCATGTTGTAATGGAGTACGTTGCCCTACGGAAAGAGCGGGCGATCGTTCCCTCATGTTGCTAGACCGGCACGTCTCACAAATACGCAGCGCCATTGGTTGACATCCTCTACCCGAGCATCCAGCAGTCTATTGCTACACATCCACTGGCACGACTTCTCCTGTGTCTCGCGGAATCTCCTGTACGCTAGTATCGAACTCCGTGATTCGTGTTCTTCCTGTAGGGCTCGTGTCTGCTGCTCCACATCGTCCTCTTGATCGATCCCATTGTTTCTTCTGCCTCTTTATCTTGTTCGTACTCAATCGAGCCTCCGATGCAGCCAAACGCTCTCTGAAATTGGGCGTCGGACATCTCAGAAGCACGTGATGGTATATCGGGAACCAGGCCGCTTCGCGCAGATTGAGGAGGAAGCGGGTCTGTATGACCGTCTGGAGGCTAGTTAGAGGTTTCGGGTAAAGGGGATATATGCGTGAGCTTGTGAGCCGTTTCGATGACGCGTGACTCACGTCAAATTATGTCAGTCAACCCCGAGAACCACTGCAGGTGAAGCCTTAGTGATCGTCGCAAGCCCGAGGAGATGATACGCACCATCGTGGAGGGCACGAGACTCAACACAGTGCTGGAAATATTGAGCAGTAACATTGCACTGTAAACAGATAGGCGTCAGCATTACTAGATGTGCTCTCATGCCCGCCTGTAGCTCGGCATACCCGAAATACAAACTTCCTGAGGAGATCAATCGTGTCTATCAGAACTTGACAATGCATGAAACAAACGAGTTGATGTACCATCTCTGAGTAGCAAGGTTGACACTGATGCGCTGACGTCGGCACGATCAGCCATTTCTTGGTCTTATATGTTCGCCGCCACGTAACGGCCAGCACGAGCCCGTTCCCAATTGCCGATGTCGCTGTGGCAATGTTACCCACTGTGACGTTCACGTGCGCTCATGTTAATGCATCGTCGAAGTCAGATTGTGATGAACACGCACAACTGTTTCAATACGAGCATGTTAGTTTCTCCAGATCCAAATAACATCGCCACGTACTCGTTCAAAACGTCTCATTAGCAGGTATATGAAGCATCCTGTCACGTCAGGATCCGGGAACGAGCAGGGTGCACACCTGGTACTGTGCAGAATACAGGTGACGTTAAAGACACTCTTTCTAAGGTGCATACGCACCAGTAGATATACAGGGTCTACAGGAGGATGCCGAACACAATGAAGGCCCCCCGCCGGTCAAGCCCTTAATGGCATATATCGTAAAGCAGGAATCACTTAGTGATATGATTCAACTAGCGTCGAGAATGATCAAGTAACGGTAGCTGGCGCACCTGCACTATCAAGCGTAAGGATCACCAGGGATGCCGCGCTGACAAGGGCCATCGAATAATCGCTGCACATCACGGCATCAGAATTCAGTCATCATCGAGCGAAGAAGGTCGCATACATCTACCAAAGGACTACTATGTCAGTGACAACGTACGGAACATGCAGTCACGGCAAAGCGTACCTCGCAAGAACTGGTGTACATGAGCGCAACGCTGGAGATGTAGAACACCAGTGTCATCAGGCGCAGAGCGCCATACAAAAACGTCATAAGCGACAGCTTCCGCTGCCATATGAACCTGACTTCTTCTCGAGAAGTAAGCATTGATCATAGACTGCAATTGCTGCAATGTGCGTCTGTTGCCTCAGTAGGATGTTTACGCATACATGGCCCATGAACATGGATCACTGACCAAAGGCAGAAAACGTGCAATATCGCGTGACGAAACTTGGGGCCGGAATGAGTTGACCAGACAGGTTGCTGGTAAGTGGTGTGTACTCACCCAGCTGCGAGAACGCCATCGATCGCTTGAAGTTGGGCCTCGTTTCCAGATGACATGCTGCTGTAGGACTCTGGGGGTCAGCCGCTACGAGTCAGACACGCTTTATATGTGAGGAAGAAAAGCCATTCGGAGTACGCATTCAGCCATATTTCGTTTTCAGACGTTAACGAATGTGCCACGGCATCCTGCGTGCCCACAAGGTGAGTGATTTGCAAGCTGTGCCCTGGCCACAGAAGGCGTCCTGGTGAAGCCATGCAGTGACAACTGTATGCTGCGCGAAGCAGTCGTGCATGTGATGTTCGGACTGATAATGACCGTGGTTACACACTGGCAGAGAAGCCCGGCAGCAGGATGCATCGAAGTTCATGATATGACATTGTCAAAGCGCCGACGCACTTGAGACATATGAGGTAAGTGCTCAGGCTGTTGGTGAGCAGGAAGAAAATACGGTTCCTAAGACTCGGATCTAAGTAAAATAGAATGGACGTAGAGCCAATAGTCATGAGCAACTCAATGGCTAGAAAGGTGAGCCGGAGGTCCGCACCGCATCGGAACACATCATAGCCGTAGAGTCAACATGAAGTGCTCTTCCCAGTCTTCATGGAACAGTTAAAGGAAGATTGAAGAGGATCGCGCCCTTCGGGGCATCTCCTGACGCAGAATGAGAGGCTCGTCTACTATGTAGCAAAGAGCGTGACACTTACACACAGCTGCGCTGTATCACGCCGTTGTCATCTTCACTGCCCGACTCGACCGCCGCCCGCTCGCTCTGGTTCAATTTCGTAACGCGTTAGCACTTCAGAGCAGTACAGTGGATGCAAGTCCAAAGCAGGTGCACGGTGATGAGCATGCAAGATACTCAGCAGCACGGTTTCAAGTTCTCTGAATGACGGGGCCCGGCAGACAGCATTCCACTCCAATGGCAGAGACAGCGCTGGGTTCCGTGTCACGACAAAACATCCAGCATGAACGTGCGCACCCTGACCATCCATTATCTACAAGACGTAGATTTTGAGACGGATGGAAGGTGGCGGATACTATGGAAAGCAAATTTCAAGTTGAAGTTGCCATGGAGAAACATACCTCAGACACACGATGATCTCTCTGATTCATATCGCATGAACCATTCAGTAATAAATCGTAGCTGCGCGGCCGCCGCTTTCACTATTCCAAGCAACCATGGCAGTTGCGAACTTCGAGTTTGGGAGTGTTCGGCCCGCTCACTGTGGCAGCGCTGAACCGTAACGTGAGCAATGAACCTCCGTAGTGCTTTGAGACCTATACCTTTGCGCCTTTCAGTTCAATTTGAGACCCGATGGGCGATGTTTGTGCAGTCCTAGGTGGGAGTCGAGAGAAAACTCAAGCGATGGGCCTTGTGAGGCCCGCTACTGTGACATGCTTATTACGTAACCACTAGCAGTGGTGGAAACACTAAGTATTAGTACTACTTTATCACCCTCCGTCTCTTCGAATCCAACGCGAGTCCTCGAGCTTCCCTTGTCATTATTGCGCTCGAATGTACGCCCATGAGCAACTCGAACGTTGCTGGTGCGCGCAGTGGCATGCCTTAACTTGGAGGCAATCCAAGTCCAGTGAAATGAGTAGTACTATACTATTACTGCCAAGGCCTAAACATTCCCTTTGGCCGCAACGATGCAGACGGTGCGCTGGGGCGAAAGTCGTTAATTGACAACAAGCTCGATACGTCGAAGTTCACTTCTCTGCTATCGCCAGTGACGAAGTGACATGTTCAGGATTACGATACAAGTATATACTAACTAGCATATTATGGGCACATGCCACGCAGACCGAAAGCTATAGGTGTGCCCGCGCCAAATCTGCCGCTAGTACCCGTCCACGCTGAGCCATTCTCGCAGGTGAGACACCCAGAGAGAGTTCCTTTAGCAGACCGAGTACTTCCCCGGCGCAACCGAACGAGAGGGAGAAGCCTGATCCGCCTTGTCCGTAGGAATGAACGATCCGGCTAGCGGAACCGTCCGCTTTGAGGCGCATCTCTCTCTCGACGCGGACGTTCTCGGACCTAGCCGGACGGTTTCCTTGCACCAGTGGCGCGTCAGGATCGTACTCCGCGTTGTCTAATCCAGGCACGAAGTCATTGCAGCGTTCCCGCATGCGGACGATCTCCGGGCTCTCGAGTGTTAGATCGAGGTTCCACTGCCGCGGCTGTGCGATCCCTATAGTACGAGATTGACTAAGTCCGTAAGCCGCGTCCAACAGAAGATGAACTTACCTCCGAGGATGAGGACGTTGTCGTTCCTCAGCACAATGCACACGAGGTCCTGTTCGTCTCTGTGCGCGTCGTCGATGCCGACAGCCAGAGCCTCCGTGACTTTCGGAAAACTCTTCCCGTCGTTCACCACACGGATGAGTGCGCCGCGGAGAGGATAGACGGTCTCATCTCCTGCTAGTTCAACTGCGCTGAGCCCCGTGGCGTTGACGATAGCATGCGCTCCGTACTTTGACAGGAGCTTGTCCTCTTGGCTCAGGAGGTCGCCGGAGATGCGTCCTGTGATGAACGTGGCGCCTTTGGGTGACAAGATCCCGCAGCCAGACCATGTAATGGTCAGTGTCGACAACGGGAGCGAGATGGCGGTAAGAGTCGACGACGCTGGCTCTTTGGTTTACTGCATGCTGCTTCACGAGGTTGGGATCTCGCTTGAATCCAGCGACCTAAAATCCTCATGAGCGAGCCGAAAACGATGAACTTGTCTGTCGCTTACCCCGCAGTGCTCAATCTCTATCATTTTCTCGTACTGATCAGGCAGGTTCTCCAACGGCCGGTCGAAAAAAAGTTGCCAGGCGCATGCGGACGCCGTGTGCCTCCGCGGGTAGGAGCTCCATCAGTTTCTCGAATACGTGGTAGGACGTCATCGCCCATCCCTTCGAATGCTCCAGGGAGATAACATCGGTATGTCTACCACATACTGCGGGCGGCCGTTCCCACCTAGGAAAAGTTAGGATGCAGTAGATTTGAAGGGGCGACTACAAGGCTCCGGCGATCTGAGAGGTGATGCGGTTCTTGGGGTTGGCCCATCGGTCCGAGACGACGGTTACCTGGTAGCCTGCGTCCAAGAGAGCCCATGCAGTCTGCGAATGATATTCTCAGAAACTGTCCTCGGATGATGGGGCAACTAGTAGGTTGCCATCACTCACCGTTAAGCCGGTCACGCCACCTCCGATGATTAAAATGTGTTCCGCTCCTAGGTCGCAACGAGAAGGTCCCGCTTCAAGGACCAACTCTCCGGCAGCCGATGTGAGGTGAATTTGGACGCTCTGCGTGCTGGGAGACATTATGTTGTGTTGCGGTTGACTTTCAGAGTGTTACGAAGAGGGGGGGTTGATTGCTGTTGAGCCTGATGATGATGTGGACATAACACCAGACTTATATACCACGAGCCTAGCAACGACGAACATTCCCCCGGGGCATTTTGTGGTGTCCCACGTCGGAAGACGGTGATCTCACAGAAGCGGGCAGCCGAAGGACGAACCGCTGGAAGGGTTGTACGGATGAACTGGAGGATGAAGCGAGCAGGCGGTGAGCGCAGGACGCTCAATGCGACAGCGGACGGTACGAGACTTCGACCAGGCATTTGACAATGTGTCCGAGTATCTGCACGACATCGGACCGGAAAGCCTGAGGCCAGACACAGGACGCCACAGAACCCCGAGCACCGTGTTGTGCTAGCCGCCGTGCAACTCTGGCATAGCATGGAGGCGCAAGTAAACCTGATGAAAGCCGAAAGCTTTCCTACATCAATCTTCTAGCACGAAATGCGTATCCTTGGCTTACCTCGTATCACACGCCATAGTTACCTCCGGAGACTTTCTCATGGCAGAACCACAGGAGAGCCCGCAAAATGGAGAATACGGGAGTGGAGCCGAATGGCCCCCGGTGTAGCATATACGTATCGGATGGCGAAGTATCATCCGGCGATCCTCGCTGGCAGAATCTTGTGGCGATCGAAGGGTCAGGCATGTCATGCGCGGCGAATCAGGGAGGTCGCCTTGGAGGTGTCCGACGCACGCCACCCACACGCGTTGCTGTATCGTCTAGTCAAGTCTCCAGCATTCTCTGGGAAGATGCTTGACTTATGACCATCGGCATCCCACTGGCATCGAGTCATGCTGAATGACTAGTATGCCGGTTAGCACTGGAGGCATGCATATCTTGGCAGAGCTTACCACATCGAGAGAGTTCCAGGCCAACCGAGGTGTACGTCCCAAGTGGCAGCTCTTAACGGCGCCGCCAACGTGCCGTCATGTCAAGCTTGTGTCTATAGCCAGCGCCTTCAAAGGTCAATTGCCTGAACAGGTACTTACTGTGCAGACTGTATCAGGACCCAGAAAGGCCGCGCTGTGTCTAAGTACAGTATAGAGGAGACTAACGAGAAAGTCGCAAGGTGCTTGCGTTAACGTGCCGCGTTTCCACAGACCGTCGAGGAGCATGGACGGACATAGTGACAGCGAGCGGGGCCGCTGTACACCGGAGGACGCCTGAAAACGTCGTATCCGGAACGTATTGCATTGTCGAACGCTTACCCTCTGGAGCGCCTCCTGCCTTCTCATGCCTCCCTATTAAAGCGTCCAATAATTCCGGAGGGGCATCTGCATGTCGCTTCAAGAGTCCGACTCCCAAATCCGAATTCATGTGTACCAAAAAAATGCACTCAACGTCCGACGTTCGTGAGCTGTTCCATGGCCAAATAAATCTCAGATACGCACCAGTCTCTCCTATATGATCTCCAACATTGAACGACGGCGACGCGCCTCCGAGGGCCTGTCCATCAGCGAATGCAGCACTTCAGGTTGATGGTCGGGCTACACTGCTGGGAGTTTTCGAGTTAGACACCGGTGTAAGCATACGCCGAGGGTATTCTGGCCTGGATTCGGCCAAACCATTCACTAGTATTCACTGTTTGAGTCCAAGGCATCCTCCGTGACTACCATGTAGTTCCGACTCGGACTCTCCGGCGTGCACAAGGCGTGCCCGCTTCCTGATGTTCGAGGCTGGTTTATGAGTCGTAATCATGTCGAGAACCACCCTGAGCACTGAGAATGAAGGAAGTATATCAATTTGTCCATCACAGCAATCACAGAGAACAAGAACAGAGCGAGCCGGCCAGCGAGGTGTGTCACGGGTCCAAGCGTTGTGTGGCGGAACCAAAATGAGATCCCATACCAGATCGCGATCTGGAACTATGCATGTCACGTGCAAGGCCACACTTGAGTGCCACGTAGCAAGTCGCGCGTTTCCATTTGACTTACTGCAGTCTACTCCATCGCAATTACATACTATCCTCTATGAATCCTTTGAGGCACCCAACGAGATCTGTGTGAAACAACCGGAACGACGCAAGGACGGGAATATGGCACACTGAGACGGTGAGAGGCTTGCATATGGGTTGATGAGATTTATATTAACCTGTTCACTATAAGACCAGTAGAAACGGAGGATGTGGACGTCTACAGATACAAAAGTACGTGAGCGATAGGAGCGCGACAAGTTCAGAGCAAGGTCAGTATGATGGGACAGCGCGACAAACGTGTAATCGCAGCGAGACTGGACGGAATGAAGAGCAGAGATAACGGCGACAGCGAGACGATTGCGAGACGATAGTACGTGAGAGGTGCGAAAGAGATGTCAAGTCCAAGCTCAAAGGTAAGTCCATCCTGCTCTAGGACGATCTTGGTTCGTGACGGATGGCTGTGATCCAGACTACCAGTCCCTCTGTGCTCCCAGAGGTCGTGGGAGGACGGCCCTCGATGGAGCTGGGGGAGGCGCCGCTACCGACCAAGGGTTGAACTCGTCGCTCCCTGAGAGACGTGGTGCGCGGAGCGATTCGTCGTCGGTGGTCCCTTGGGGTGACGCGCCGAAAGTGAAGTCGAAATCGCTAGGAAGGTCCAGCCATTCGACCAATTCGGCGGAAGGAGCATCCGTCCAGAGGAGGCCGGCTGGCTGCCCTGTGCTCTCGGGGACGGGTTGCGGCTCGGCGCCGAGCAGTGTAGAAGCCGCTGCGGTGAACCCTTGCACAGGCGCAGCGTTGAAGTCTTCGAGACGTTTCATTATCACTCGGGAGTCGGCTATATTGATACGGTACTCACCTGTGGAGGCCTGTAGGTCGTCCTGTTTTCCCTCGTTTTCTGTGTCGGGTGCGTCAGGACTTCCGGACGCAGCAGCCCTCAGTATCGCAAGCCATTCCTCGATCGGGATGATTCCGTCGCCGTAGGCTCCGTTCCATTGCAGAGGCTCTGGTGAGAGTTCTAGGTTCCGGATTGTTGTTTGCGCAGATGGTAGCTCGGAAGCTTGGCCATCGTGGGATGGAGTGAGAGAGGTCGCGGAGGTGCTGCGAGGGTGGGGCGAGAATCCGCTGAACCCTTCGATGCTCGGCGAGCTCTCGTTCATGTAGTCAGGACGGGGACCGTACGTGGCCGTCGTGCTATGAGGTCCATGCTGCGGGGCCCGTTGCGTGACTGACCCATGGTCTGCAATGGCTGGTGCAGCATACAGGTCCCTCGTGGCAGCGTACTCGCTGGTCGGATATGAGTACGCTGATACCTCGTGCGAGTAGTCGAGGTACGACTGGGGGCCTGTGTGGAACGTCGTGGACACTGGGGTTGTGTTGAAGATGGATGTAGAGTCGAGGACATTCGCGCTCATGCCTACTGTCCGTTGTCATCAGCGGGTTCGAGACCGAAAGCACAACGAGATGCTGGACGTACCTAGCCCCGAAGATCCATTCACTGTCGTCGGCGAGTAGCCCATAGGCGACGCGTACTCCACTCGCTGACCCGAGCCCACAGCCTGCTGGCCATGGTGCTGCGCGGAATAGGTCGAAACTCCAGAAGATGTGTCCGCGACTTGTTGGGGCGCCTCCGATGTGGCCTCGAACGAACCCTCGCGACTTCCACTCGCCGCGGCGAGGCGAGCAGAGGCAGCGTATCCACTTTCTCCCCATCTCTCGCGCCAGACCGCGAACTGTTAGTGGAATGATCAGGAGTCGCGTCGGTAGTCGCGGGCATTAAGCACAACTCACTCCGGTCTGGTCCGGCACCCTCGTTTGAGTAGCTCTTGTAAGTCTGTCTTCTTTGCCATCGTGTTGTTCGAAGCACTTGATCGCCGTAGACTAGGCCGATACAACGTATCGAAGCGGAGTACAAGGAAGTACAAGGGGCGGAGGGCGAACGGGCCCGCGGTGGTTGGAAGTAGGAGGGATGGTGCTCAGCAGTGCGCCGAAGTTCGACTGTGAGCTGGGCTCCTGCGAAATTGGGAGCCATTCGCTCACGCACCGCCCGGTCTCAGGTACAGTACGCGTCGTCCGGCTGGCTCGTCGGCTGGCCCGTTTCTACGTAGAGAACTGACGCCGCCGACGTTCGACATATAGGGGTCGGCGGCGCGGGGGCTGCACTGGTTCAGCGTCAAGATACCGGACGAATTTGGGAGGAGGCATCGGTCGGCGCGTCGTTGACGGGATGTCGACATCTCGGGGGCAGTTCAGGTCGAGGGGCCGGTCGGGGCAGCATGGTCGAGCGTGCTATATTATACTGTGCCCAGCCGACCAGACGCGCACTATCTATACGGGAGAGAGCTAGAACGGCCGGTGCTACTTGGCAGTGAGGTAAGTCTGTCCGGCATATGTATGCAAGGACTACTCTCACAGACGTCCGGCAGTGATTGACGAATGGGATGTCTGCCAGATGGTCCTTACCGTCTTCTTATCGGAGACGAGCTCCCCGTCCTGGGTTAGACACCGGACTGACGCGCTAAGAGTGCCTGAGAAGCCCTGCAAGCGCGACGCGGAGCGGTGGACAACGTCGTTACAGCGTGCACGTGATCGCGTGCCGGACGTACGAGCGTCTGCTCTCCGGTCTTCCTGCAACTGATAATTCGTCTAGGTTCAATTTGTGCTCGTACTTCGATAGGGTCGCAGCCCAAGGGTATGTATTTCTCTCCCTCGCTTGACGTAATCATCCTCTTATCACCTGGAATCCTCTGCTATACATCGTAGAAAATCCTCCAGTACGCAACGCACCTGCAAGCTTTCGTCGCTGCGAGCTGCACTCCTCCAAACGAGACGAGGGTTTCACACCACGACCTGTGGGGCTCGTCGACTCTGGCATAGGTCTGTTTTATGGCGCTCCAAATCATGATTATACGTATTCATCCTTATACTCAGGCTTTCTTCCGTTCCCACGTCACCTTCCTCCCTTGTTGCTCAATCTCACTTCTTATGGTCAGCCTTGTTCATCGGCAGCCCGGGTGCGAGGCCTCGTGTGACCTCATGGCATGCTGTGTCTCTTCTTTTCGTCACTATTTGGCAGCCTGCGAACACCGCCGACTGCGTTCCTCAGGCAGCTTCCATACTGGCTAGCATCGCCCGCATGCATAATCCGAATATCTGGAATGCAGTGTGTCGGTATAAAGACTTACGCCCTCCGATGAGCCCTCTACCCTGCGTCTTGAACTCTATACGCCACCGAACAGCTAGTGCTCGTTGGCTCCAGTCTCCTTCCCACCTGGCTCACTCTGAACCACGCTGCCCTCCTGTCATCCGGACTTATCCTTCGCTCCTCGGAGTCCCCCGTCTTACGCTTAAGTATGAGAAGTACTAATTGCTCTTTTCCGCGCCGTTAAACCCGACCCCGCGCACCGTCACGCCGCCAACGCGCGGCGGTGTCCTGCCTGCGCTCGCGGGGAGCATCACGCATATGGGCCTCGCAAGTGAGCAAGCCCTGCAGGCGTACATAGCGCGCCCTCTCCCGGATGCAGCGGTGGGTGGTTCCGTAGCGGGAACTGTTAATGGGCCTTACGCCATCCAGTGCATGTCCAGTGTGTCTGGAAAATGGGTGAGGGAGACACTTCGAATCGTTGATGCACGTGAGCACTCGGAGAATTTGTTGTCAGTGTACTGGTGTTGGCTGCAGGCAACGCGTGGCGAGCTAGGGCGAGTTTTCCGCACTGATGTGTGGATATAGGGAGACCCGTACGGAGGTGCTTCTAAACAAAGATAAATGGTGTTCAAGGCCAGGCGGTCATGCGATATTTTGAGTGTGGAACCTCAGAACGCAATGCCTCATCATGTCGTCGTCCGTATGAAAAGGTTCTCCAGCGATGCTTTAAGTAACGTCTCGTACCGATTGAATCTCACGAATGCAACATACAACGTATGATGTCCCTGAAAGCTGCAATGAGCATCGATGTTTGGAGGGCAAACACAGCAGAAGGAATCGGTATCAGAGGCCTTGGTCTAAGAGAACACCGATTTGCATTAAGCCTGAGTGTCATAACTTTATATGTGCGGTACGTGAAATCTAGTACTTTAGATGCGAAGCGCCAGAGACTGCATCTTGATTGATAGCCCGTTGGATATGAGAATGAAATGTCTAGGTTCTGCGAGCGACGAGCCTCTTAATCCATCCGAACATGCTCCCTGACCTGAAGCGGAAGAGCCACGAGAAGGCGAAGATGCAAGCAACCTGTTTGAAACCTTGTCAGCACGACCTCGTCACCAACACCACGATCACACTCACGTTGAAAACAATGTATGCACAGAAGATGCCGAAATTGCGCCAGTAATTCGAATAGTAGATGTTGAAGCTCTCGCCGAGGAATGCATCCGTCGTCGAATACGCACAATACTGGCACCCGCTCGTCGCATCCTCGTTCGTGAGGTATCCACCCACAGCACTGATGAAGTCGTCCATGTACTGCCCGCACGTCTGGCTCGAAGGTGGCTCGATCGTGACGAGCTCCGTCGACGAGCAAGTGATGGCGCTATGTCCGATGGCCTGTCCAAGCAGGCCCTCGACGAGGTACGTGAACGGCGAGAGGTGGTACATCCACCGCCACCAGCCGAGTTCCCGGAAAGGTTGCAAGACACCATTGCTGCAGGCCACATCAAACCAAGACCGACACATGTACGGCAGAATTACTCACAAGGACAGCACGAACGAGAACAAGAAGCTGAACACCAACGCCGCGATCTCCGCGTTCGGGCACATCGCTGCTACGGCTTGGCCAATGCTTGTATAGTATAGCGGGAAGACGATGCCTAGCATGAGATATGTGAATCCGCCGCGGTCGCTCGGGAGGCCGACGGTCCAATACCAGCATAGGAAGTACAGCGTCGAGCCGAGGATGTTCCACGGCAACTCAACGAGGAGCTGGGAGGTGAGGAACGCAGTCCAGCTATACATGCTGCTGTGGCGCTCGCGAATTTCGTAGATCTGGCGTGAGTCCAGGAACGGCACCTGCAGCTGGTTCGAGAGCGGTACGGAGATGATGGTCGACATGAAGATTGCGAACAGCTTGTTCTGCGTGCCCTGGATACTGTCCTTCGCCTTGAAGAAAGTGAAACCGATAAGCAGACCAGAAGCGATGTTGACACCGAGCTTCGCCACCATGTAGGATGGGTCACGCCAGCGGTGCTGAACGTCACGGCTGAGCAGAGTCCACAGCTGGTAGCCCCATCTCGTCGGGAATGCGCCGGTCATCGACGCCTGGACAGGCGGACGTCCACGGCCCTCGCGTTGATCTGCTCCAAGTCCTTGTTGACATTCTGCGCTTCCTGCGACTTCTTCCAAACGTCGTGCCATTCAATGTCTGTTGTTGCCGTAGCACCTGCACCAATGACGTCCAGGATGTACTCAGCCCTGTCCACAGCAGTGAGTGGATAGTCTAAATGCAACGCGAACGACAGGGCTTACGGGTTCTCATCCTTTGCACAGGTTCTACCGCCGTTGCTCTCAAAATAGTTGATCAGTGTCGAGGACTTGTGACCGAGGTCACCAAAGTACACCGTCTGACCACCCTTGCGCAGGAGGAGCAGCCTGTCAAAAACCTCAAACAACTCCGCCGACGGTTGGTGAATGCTAAATGAAAATGATCATCAGTAAACGAACGCCCATGCCAGTGGCATTGACCACGTACGTGCAAACGATCGACTGACCGGCATCCGCCAAGCTCCTCAGGAAACAGACGATAGCCCAGGCACTCTGCGAGTCAAGGCCAGACGTAGGCTCATCCAAGAAGATCAGGGACGGCTTCGCGACGAGTTCGACACCAATAGTCGTGCGCTTGCGTTGTTCGACGCCCAAAGAGCCCACAACGGCCTCCGCATAGTCTTGAAGGCCGCACATCTTCAGACAGTTGTCGACCCAGGCCTCTTTCTCCTCAATCGGGACAGAGGCGGGCTGACGGAGCTTGGCAGAGAAAAGGAGCGCCTCGCGGACAGTTGCAGACGGTAAATGAGTGTCCATCTGCTGGACATAGCCACTGCCGATGTATAGTGAGTGTGTTGATCTGTCCAGCTCGAACACGTGGACTTACGTTTGAGAGCGGAAGTCGATGGGGAGAGACTGGCCGTTCATCAGGCGATCGCCAGTGACGACACCACCCGCCGTACGATCAGAGAGCACGTTCAAGAGCGTCGTCTTACCCGCACCAGACTCGCCCATGAGCGCAGTCAGCTTGCCGGGCGCAACATAGCCGGAGACATTATCCAGGAGCTTCCGTTTCCCGCCTTGCACCGGCACGACGTACGTCAGGTTCTCGAACGAGAACGTGTTCCTGCCCCCGGGCACCTCCTCAAGAGCCTTCTGGGACACCTCCGACACGCGCCGCACCGACGCACCGTCACCTTTCGCACCCGACTTCTCCTCGTCCGCCGTGCCCTTGGGCTGGTCTATGTTTACCTTAGTGCCGCGCTTGAACAGCGTGACGGACGACTCCCCCGCGAGACCGAGGTTGAATTCCGAGATGACCAGGAGGAGCGAGATAAAGCCTATGCCGAATGCACAGATGATACCGAAGTTCCGCCAGAGGTGACTGTACGCGTAGCCAAACGATAACGCGACGTAGCTCATGCCATCGACGGTCGCCTGACCCGGGACGGAGCCGACTGTCGTGCAAACCTGGTTCGCGAGCGAAACACCCTCGTACCTTGGGCCTGAGGGAACGATCTGGGAGCACGTCGCTTGAAGTCCATGGAACTCGTTCACCAGGAGCGCCTCAAAACCGTACTTGAGCGGCTATGGAACATTGGAAATGCATTGGTCGGTGAGAACCAGAGGCCGCTTCGTGGTTACAGTGTACTCACGTTGATATAGGTGATCCAGCGAAGAGCTCCAATCATGGACGGCTGCGGGATAGTGTAGCCGGTGTAAAGGGTCAAGATGAGGACTGAGACTCCAGCAATCGCTTGCGCGGGCGCAGGGCTCTTGAACATCGCAGCGATCATACGGAACCAGCCCTTCATTGTGATCGTCATGCTGAAGATGAGCAGAACGAACGTGCTGCAACACATACATTGAGACGATGGCAAGAATAATGAAAGCACGACACTCACAAGAACTTGCCGGCAGTTTCCTGGAGGCCGACAAGGAAATAAAGGATGATACAGAAGAGAATGAGCGTTATAGCGGTGATTGGGATATCAACGAGTGTCAGCGCGAGCGCCTCGACGAACGGATGGTACATCGCGGCTCGGGAGTGCCGCTGTACAATAGGACGTTGAACGAAGAGCGCCGGGATTTCCGCCATGGTCGAGAGAGCTCCGAACAGAAGGGCGCTATACAGACCGACGTCAGAAAGCAGGAAAGACGTGACATAGACTCTTCACTCACAAGTAGATAACACCGCCTTTGGAGAAGAACGTCCCGGTGGTGTTGTCCAGCCGCAGGAAGATCGTGCCGACAATGATAGCCTGGAAGACGAAACTCAAGGCCTGGGTTACCTGCGTAGCCATCGCACCCTGGATGATCTGCCACCGACGAAGCATCAGGGCCCGCGCTTGCATCGCGATCGAGATGATAAAGGGACTCTTCTTCGACGTGGTCTTCGCATGTTCCGCACGGTGGCTGAGACGGTACATCTGCTTCTTCTCCAGCATCCCGCTCTCCTCCTCGCGGTAGCGGCGCATGTCATCGCGATTAAGCCGGCCGAGCTTGCTGTTCTTGAAATACGCCGCGAACTCGTCCGCGCTGCGCGGTGGAGGAGGGCCTGAAAAGCCTGCGCGGGGGATACGGCCGTTCGGGTCCGTGACTGCGACTAGGAAGTCTGCCGTGGTCTGCCGGTTCGCGGGCTCGTACCCCATGTCGATGAAGTACTGGCGGGCGCTGGAGGCCGGCCCGAAATACGCCATCTTGCCTTCGTAAATGACGCAGACCTGGTCGAACAACTGGTAGAGCTGCTCGCCCGCCTGGTAAATCGAGACAATCGTGGAGACACGGGCAATATCTGTAGCCAGCCGCAGCGCACGGACGAATTCGAGAGCGGTTGAAGCATCGAGTCCACGGGTGGAGCTGTGATTAAGAATGGTTAGAATTATAGCGAGTGTATACGGTAACGCACGTACTTGTCCCAGGATGTAAGGAGGCTACGCGCAGTGAGGACCTCGCTGATGGAGACACGTTTCTTCTCGCCCCCACTAACACCCCTGACACTCGCGTCGCCGACAAGTGTATCCCTGACATGCCGCAGACCGAAGATGGTTGTCATAACGTCGATCATTGTGTTACGGTGTTGTTCACGCATCTCGTACACACGCGCGCGGGGGTACGCATCTTTGCAGCAAAGTCGAGTGTCTGACGGACGGTGAGCGTCGCGAAGTGGACATCGTCCTCCGGGCAGTATTGCACATCGCCGCGATATTGCTTCTCGATCTCCTGCGGCGTGAAGTCGTCGTACCACACGTCACCAAGAACCTGGTGGTAGTCTTGCCGCTGGTTGGCGAGCGTCTTGAGCAATGTGCTACAGCCTGCACCGGGACGCCCAAGTACCACTGCCTCGATGCCGTGCAATCAGTGTTCGTATCTCACGCATGAAAGTTGACTTACGCAGCATCTGCCCTGGCTTCACACATCCTTCGAAACCGCTCAGAATATCTTTCACGGGAGGGTGTCGAATCTTCTTGACGGTCTCGAATATCTGGAACGGATTCAAGACCGAGCCGACGGTAGGCTGGTAGCTGACGGATGCGCCTAGGCCGACGACTCGAAGATCGTCGAAAACGACACCCAGCTCTCGGCGCTTGATGTCAGACTGGTCCAACCTGCGCAGAGGTTAGGCCGACCGAGCACCAGGTGCTGGCAGGCCTATGTATAGAATACCTGTAGTTAGCGCAAAAGGGTGTATACATGAAAGGCCTGTACTTACTGGAGGGCGCCTTTCATACATGAGCCGCCACTCGCTCATGTATGAGCGAGGCGCCGCACTCACTACCTAAAGAGGCAGCTGCCCTTTGGGGACAGCTTAGGTCATCCGGCGCCGGGGAGAGCTCGCGGCGGCGGCCCTACCCTAAATAGGTCGTATTGCACACTCTTCCACTTTGGGTGCCGCTGCGGGCCCGGATCGGGTATTGCAATCGTGATTTGTGATCTGACGGTTTCTGGGCCTAGATACACTGCCGTTTATAGTGATTTATGCACCGTGCCTAGATAGCCTGTATCGAGATCCGGCAGATGGACAGCATGTATGTCGTGCGCCACGACATACACCTAGTAGGAATACATTCATTGCAATGCCAATTGTCACTTACTGCTTCAACTTCAAGTCTTGATGCAGTTCGTGGACACTGTAAGTAAAGGGCCAAGGGATCAAGCGGCAGCCTTCCCGATTTGGTATGTTTGAGGCCTTGACAAATTATCCCGCTGTGACAAATGCAGCGGTTGTATAGTGCTTCATTATTTGTGCATAATATCGACATTGGAGAGTATACTAGGCACTATGTAATAGGCAGACAAGATCACCATCATTCCCCTGTCCTTCACCTGCTCGGAGGAGGGGGTGTACAGGCTGCGGTCGATGCCATCGATGACGACGGTGCGCATGATGCTGCATGCGTAGTCCACAGGGAGGGTCTTCCCGATGTTGCGCCCGTTGTGAAGTGTCTCCTGATCGGGGCTGTTCTCGCTGTGCAGTTCTACCTCAACGTGCACGCTGCAGCCCTTGAGGTCGAGTCGGTTAGCTTCCTCCTTACACGGATGCAATCTCGTCCGTGCTTACCATGCTGCGAGATGTCTTGATGTAAGTAGCTGGGCATGGGCCATGCCGACATGCCATTCACATGTGCTCATTGACGCGCCATCGGACGTACTTGTTGAGTCTTGATGTGTGATTCGGCGAGTGGCAAGGAAGGGACATGGGGAACAGGACAAGAGGCAAGAGGGTGCGCCTGGGTAGAGGGTAGAGGGACGGATGTAGCACCTTGTAGACCGCACGCGCAAGAGGTGAGTTTTGCGGGCGCCCCCGTGAATCGAACATTTGTGTCTATTTGTTTCCTAACCAAATTGGGCAAACCCGATGTGCTCGGACTGATTCTGGCCAATCAGGACGCGAATAATGGTCCCCCTAGAGCTGCAACATACCTACGATTCGCTTTCTGGACGTTATCACACTATGTCCGCATGTCTAAGGTATGTCTAAGGGATCTAATTCATGTTTAGTGGCATCTACTTCAATAGATGAGTACAGCATAAAGGCCAGGGTTCTCGTGTACAGTAGGGGTGTCTATCTACACTTCTGTACTGGTTCTCTTAGTCTCGAGTCGTAAGGGGTGTTGTGGTGTGAATATATCGGTCTCAGTTTTATAGTGTATATTCATACTAGCATTACAAGAACTCTATCTACGAAGACGTCTGCTGTATCTGCATGCAGGGGCACCAGGGCAGTCGCCCTCTGTGTTTGCAATTGGCGTGTTGCGCGCCCCAGCCCTGCCCACCATCGCGGTCACCCGCTTTTCGCTCACGCGCCCACCTTACGGTCGTTGGCTGTGCTTGCCTGCTGGGCATTTGCCCTGCACGCTCGCAGTCACCGTGCGTGTGGTGCTGGTCCGCGCTCTGTGCCCGCCTGCTTTCCCTCTCGCCTGCTTTCCCTCTCACCCGCTTGCCCTCTTGCCCAACCACCCACTGTCCTGCTCACCCGCTTTTCCGCTTGCCCGCTCGCTTGCCTGCTTGCTCGCTCACCTACTTACCTGCTCATCCGCTTGTCTGCCCGCCCGCCCGTCCGCCCGCCCGCCCGTCCGCCCGCCCACTCGTCCGCCTGCCCGCTCGTCCGCCTGCCCGCCCGTCCGCCTACGCGCCCATTTGCGGGCCTGCGTGTGTATCCGTCGGCTGTGTCAGCGTGCCGGGCATTCGCCCAGCACACTCGCAGTGGGCGTGTGCTGTCGCCTGTCCACTTGCCCGTCTGCTCGTTCTCCTACCGGTCCGCTTGTCTGTCCGCCTTCCTTCCCGCCCGTCTTCCTTCTCGCCCGTCTTCTCGCCCGTCTTCCTGCCCGTCTTCCTGCCCGCCAGTCCGCCTTCGCATCCATCCGCTTGTCCGTCTATCCGCCCGCGCGCGCCCACCGACCCTCGCGCCTGTGCCCGTGGTCCATCCGTCGGCTGCGTCTTCACGCGGGGCATTAGCCCTGCGCGCTCGCGGTCGACGTGTTGTACTGCACGTCGCCGCGTCCTGTGGCCACGGTCAGCTCGCTCGCTCGTGTGTGTCTGTGCTCACCTGAATGCCAGTGTCGGCTACTCCCAGTCGCTGTCGTCGTGCCCGCTGTGCTCTAACAACGTCGGTGACCGACGCGGGATGGTGGTCGTAAACAGCGGGCGGAAGCGCTTGCCGCTCATTCGGCTCATTGCGAGCTCCCGGGTTTGGCCGAAACTGACGCCGCGCAGGGATCGCCTGGGGATCTCAGGACCTGATTCAGAATGCCCTGACCCCGATGTGCGTCCATATCGGGCAGCTCGCATCGCGCGCCAGTGGTGCCGCCCCGGCGGCCCCGCCACGGACGAAGGGACCGGACTGCCCCGGCATGGCTGCTATATTGGGTAGCGACCAACGGCGCCTCGCTCATACATGAGCGAGTGGCGGCTCATGTATGAGAGGCGCCCTCCAGTAAGTACAGGCTTGTTATGTATACACCCTTTTGCGCTAACTACAGGTATTCTATACATACATATGCCGGTATAGCCTGGACCGAGCTTGCAAGAAATTAAATTATGCTACGCACCGTCTGACCAAGTGCTGGAGCGACTTCTCAAAGTCGAACGGCCCATCTCCAGGCGCGAGGGTGTGGTCCGAGGACCGATCTGACGAGTGGTGAGACGCATAGGCCGGCATGAGCCCTGCTGAGGGTGCACCTCGCGTTTCGCCTTGCTGACCATGCGACTTACGAGACATGGTGCGCTTGAGCTCGTCTACGCCGGTGGGGTCGAAATGACCAACAGAGACGTGTCTGCATCGTTCCTCCTCTTGTGCGTCAGGAGGGAGCTGGAGCTCATGAGAGTGTTCTCGGTGAGCGACAAGATTATTATGTATGGTGGCATTTGCGTAGACGGCTGCGGGGGAAGTGCCGAGAGACACCTCGGGCATGTGGTCGCCGCTGTTGGCATTGTGAAACTGGGTGGGATCCATGGCCGGCCCGATACGGGGAAGAACGTACGGTAAAGCGAGGGCTTAGCACCTCCCACTGCAGGTCGGGACGAGACATTATATAGGGCCTGAAGGCCTGACGAATAGCGCGACTGCGCAAGAAGGAAGACGGCCAGAGCCAGGCATTATGATTAGCGTTGGGCTTGTGATTCGATGAGATCACATCACCTTCACAACTTTATTCCCTTCTCCGCCATCAGAGATCGTGCACGCCCCAGACAAATCTCGAACCAGTCACCGGGGCAGGCCCCCGCTCTCGCAATTCTGCTGACACGCGTGTCCCGGGCCTTCCTGTGCTGCTTCAGTATCATATAATCACTGTCAGCCCAGCTCTGCGTGAACTGATGATATACAAGACCTCACTATGCTGTCTTCCAACTGCCGGAGTATGCTCAACAGTACGTTCTTCGACTGCGCTAACATCCCGATGTGCGTAGATGTACCACGGCCATCATAGCCATCAAAAGTGGCATGTCCCTCGCACGCCCCAGACGGGCAGCTGGAAGAGGGATCCCGTATTCAAATAAGCTTCGCGGGAAGTTGAAGGAGCGAGGCATTCGTACTTACTAATACGCGACAGAACGACAAGGTCACGGGACGAGGGATAGTGCACTCAAAAGCAACTCAAAAGCAGGAAGAAGCACGCGGCCGTATAGAGGAGAGGGGGAGAAAGTCTTGGGGCTTCAAAAAAGCTCCCTGCGCCTTTACATACTCCGGGAGGCAGGCAGAGCGAATGCTCATGCGCACTGGCCAACTTTCAGATGCCGTCTGCACACGAATCTGGCAGTCGTGCTGCAGTTCCATCGAGAGCCCTCTGTCAAAAAACGCGCGGCTTCAGTAGATGCAGAGCTTTTCAACGACTCTGCTTCCAGATTGAGCTAAGATTTACAAAATTGGTCAGACGTGTATGCGGATGGCATGAATCCAAAGTCACAACGCGTCCAGGGCATACTGCCTGTCTGGAGTCATTTTGCCGAATGTGATAGCAGCACCAGCACAGAGCTGTGGCAGTCCCGTGCACGTCAAGTTTTATGCGGGCGATGCCGCCAATTCGAGCAGTGTCATATTGCAGTCTGATTCCATCGCGTTCATCGAACGATGGGATACAGGAGGAACACCTGCGGGTCCCGTTGAGTACACAAGAATATACTCGAGCGGCGACGATCATGCATGAATCAATGAGTGTCATGATGTCTTGCACCCCGCGAAGAAAGCCGAGATTTTGCTCACCCTGGTACGTTCATGGGCACGCTCTATCCATACGATGGCGTACATGCATCTTTGAGTCGTGTATGATCTTGGGCTACTAGAGATTCTCGTTCGGCAGCGTACATTCGACATAGCGTGAGCGACGGAGCAGATCGAAGCATATACTAGAATATGTACAGAGTGCATGGCAGATCGAGACCAAGGGCAATGTCTGCAAGCAGGGCTGGATCATATAGAGTTCAGATCGGATATCAATAGTCCATCACAAGTCCATCATTCGCGCTGTGGTCGATGGAGCTCTTGAGAGCGATATATTACCCTGTAATAAGCCTACAGTCGCCAGGGTTGACGCTTGAAGATGACCGGCGGCAAGGATGATATTCGCGACTACCAGGCACAGGCACAGCAGCATCACTTTCCATGAGGCAAATGAGAAGGGGTGGTAGGTACAGCCATAGAGTACAAGACTGACTATTCGGGGAGACACGCACCGGACAGGAAGGCAGATGACGTGGGAACAGCAACGGGGGCAGCTTCCGTTATAAAGGTCGAGTCCGGTGCTCGAGATCCCTCCTCGATACACTCTTTTGTTCAAGAGCCGGAGTGCCCGTCAACCTCGCCTAGCGCGGAGAATGCTGTGTCAGTGCGACCGGTGGATTGCCTCGCTTGGAGCGAGTGAAATACCAGCTGGTATCTGGAGTGACACTGGATGAGTAGTGTGCATTCTAATCCGTGCAAGCATCTATAATGGAATAAAATACGCACCCTCAAATTGACACAGAGTAGCGGCAGACAAGGTCATACGGCATCTGTTATACACCAGACGCGGTGTGTTGTTCTTGTTCCAGGAGTAAGGCGAGCGGGACGATCCCAGTATCATGCGAGTGCAGCAAGGTCGTCGCCCAGGCATGTCTGGTAGCTTTCCTATGCTGTAATGAAGCATAGGACAGTACAGTGATGCGAGCCATTGTAGGGAAACGGACGAGGGATAGATCAGTAGCGAGCGCCGAGGCGGACAAAAACAACGCGTTGCCAACGCGGTCACGTGTAGTTTTCGGTATGTAAAATTCCACGCGTCGAGCGTTTACGGTACCATGGTTCGACCACGTTCAGATGGAACAACCTCTTCTCTACGCCCGTCACTCAAGTTCATATAGCCAAATTCACCAATGCTTTGCTACAGGCTTGCGCCTAAGAAATTCTACATTCTACACTGAGGAACAGGCTCAGTGGTGCCCTCAACACAGGTATTGACGAGACGACATCATTATTGTTGCATGCCACCATGTCGATCTTATCTATGCAATGAGATTTAGATTACTAGGTTTTAACGGAGTTCTTTTCCCCAGATGCTGTACGCCAACCCGCGATCTAGCCATCCTAGCAAGGTTACCCGCCCAACGTGTTACCATACCCGGCCCTGACATCGGCTCCCAATCTGCGCAGCCCTCTCGCCGCCGACCCCTATGCGTCCACTGTCGATGAGCTCCATTCCAGAGCACCGTGCCGGTCGTCGTGGTCAGCCTTGCGGGCCGTATCGGTGACCCGGCGGTGCACAGCGGGAGGCTTCGCGCGTACAGGTATTCCAGAGTATATGTATGCGCGTCGGGGGTCGCTGGACAGCGCGCCTCCGCTTCTCTCCCACCGCGGAGTCGTTGGATCTCCGCCCCTTGTTCTTCGCCTGGTTTCGTTATACCCTGTCTCTGCGGCTATCAGCCATCATGAAGAACAAGACACCAAAGACGCGCCCCTTACAGAAGCTTCTAAGGGATAACTGCCAGATACGAGCAAGGTCTGCCCTCATCGTTCCTCTGCAGGCCCACTCTCTCAACCCATTGCTTTAGTTCGGCGTCTGGGGAGTGTCGTGGGGGAAAAAGGACAAATCGTTGTCCGCGCGCATTGCAGCTTCCAGGAGTACCGAAGGCGGCTTTGCCACTCCTGGAGAAACACACGAGGATTCCAGCAGCGGCTCTGCTGCCCTTCCGCTCCCGACGGCGTCTCGAACCATGATGAAAGAAACATACCCGCCGAGTGCAAGAAAACGCGACCGAGAGCCTCGCGAACCACAGCAGCAGCAGCTCGCCTACCCAGTCCAACCGATGCCATTGCATCTTTCGTTCCAGATGCCCCTGGACCCTCCCTCTGAATACGCCACCCTGGGTCATCCAACTATTCCATCCAACAACATGCAGTCGTATGGAAGGAGCGCTCTGCAATCGCCAATACAGCTGCGAGCAACTCGCCGACGCCACACACCCGGGACAGCAATACATCAAAGACAACAGCGAGATCATCACGGCACGGTATGTTTGCAATGCTAACTTCATCGTTGTCCTGAGCTTGCTGACCACGGCGGTGTAGGCAGTAGCCCTTACGCCCGACCGCCACAGATCGTCGTGTCACCTCCTACATCTACCTCGGCTGCATCTGCCTCTTACAACGCCCCGCCGTCGCCATCCGTAGCCCGACAATACTGGGCATCGGCGAGGTCCACGCCAGCGACCTCGACCTCGTCTCTGGGATCCATCCACTACACACCTTCATCACCTCTGCAACATGTCGCAAGCCGGGTACAGCTCCAGGACCAGCCCAGTGTCGTCATCCTCCTCAGACTGGTACCGGTGAGACGACGCCCTTCGGCCCGAGAGCTCAGGAGCATACGAGGAAGCAAGTGCACTCTACATTACCGCTCCGCGCACGGCAGTCTTTCCCAGTCACGCCAGTCTCTACGCCATCAGCGGAGGACTATCCGAGCCGTACAGTGGCATAGAGCTTCACCCGCAGCGACACAGTCATCCTCGGAGTGGTCTCCCGGACCTCAGGTGTCTTCCGCTCTGCCACCATCCAAACGCTCTCGCTGTCAGCTCCTGAGTCGATTACGTGGGTCGCGAACGCAAGCGAAGACCACGACGCGGCTCCACGGACATGCTGTCGCCGAGACTGAGACGTACGCGGAGCCTGACACAGAGGCTGCGTTGAGGGCACTAACTCTCATGCCCAACGATGGTGGAACAGCACCATGGCGACAGAACACCCTCTAATCCTGTCGGATGTGTCTCGCACAGAACAAACAGTGATCGAAAACCTATATGGACCGGAAGGTACGCACCAGTGTATGTTACATATCCTCAGAAACGTGTCTGATGATATGCACAGAGAGACAAGCTGTTGCTCCGCGTGTGACACCCGCGTACGAGCCTTCGCACGGCACAGGTCCTGGACAAATATATCAGATGGACCCCAACCAGCCCGCGGGGCTCTTGTGGGCGGGCGCACCTGCACAGGCGGTCGCTCCAGCACCTCGATGGCTCAACTTACCCACAAACGCACAACCCCCACTGGAAGATACACGGGATATGTTTACAAGGCTACCGCCACTGGAACACGGCACCGGCTTGGTCTTACTGCCACTCGGGGCGGACACTGTTTTCGGAGATGGCGCCTCCGGGGCAATTCCAGACTCGCTTTCTTTCGATCCGACTTCGCAGTTCTTTCATGGGTCGGGAGCTTGGTGATGGCCTCGGTGCTCTGCACTGCCTGTCAATCCCGTTCAACACTACCTCAGACAGTCACCCGACGGACGTCTGACCTTGATTCAACCCTAGACTCGGACTATGTTACATTTTGCTTTCCTCCCTACGTTGTCTTGCAAGCTATCTGTCTGCTATCGCTGTTATGCTCCCTCGTCGTGTTATCAGTGTCACGTACTCACCTCCATCCACCTTCCGATCCATACACTGATCCTTTTCTCTTGCTCGATGTTCCTTGCACCTCCTTTCGACCACGACGCCCTCGCACGCTTCCCTCCGCTCTTCCTAGCACCTGTCTTTGTGATGCCTTGCTTTCAAGTTTCATTGACATCCAGCCGCGACGTGTAACTGTAGCCTATATCATCTTCAGTGTAATCATATAGTCAAGGAACGAGACGCGAGGTCGGAACTCAGTAGGAGGACATCAGCGATCCCGAGGGAGTGTCGGATGTACACAGTACGCAGTACCGTCGTAATATTGTAGCTCAAGGTCGGTGATGGCACAAAGCAGAAGTCTAAGCGCCGAGATTTGTGCCGCAAGCGCTCCTTTTGCACGCACTGGCATATGCGTGTCACAGTTCTGTGAACTTTCCCCTCCTCCTCCTCCTCCTCCTCCTCCTCCGCGCGACTGAACACACATACTGCCAACATAATACAGTCTCTTATCTTCAATGAGCTTGATTGCTCACAAATGTGCATTGAGTGTGAGTCTGAAATATAGCCTGTCATGATGGTCTGCCGAACGCTTACCCTGCAGCGCTAGATTGCAACGACGACGTTATGCACATTTCACAAACGTGCAAGCTCGCTGTGATCCCTTGCTCTGCGGTCGAGCGAGGCATTTTTCTTGAAGACGTCAAATCCGTTCAAACGAAAGTGCCTACTATGACACGTACATGAAGCTCCCTCATGCATCACAAATTCAGGAAGTCGGAACGACATCGACGTCGCCTGACGCCTGTGAAACTAGTTCGACTCTGCGCGCTGTCGCGTTCGTTACATTGTGGTCTCGTTAAGAAATCAGAGTCTTCATCTGGGACGTACGCCATCGGCCCCGGGTATTCATGCCTTCACGGTACACCCATACACATGGTGCGTTTTCGTCTCTTGGGGGTCATTCGTGCAGACGAAGTCTATACGATCGAAGCTCACTGTTTATGTGCCTTGTCTTTACTTCTTTAGAAGGAGGACATGCACCATCTCTCCTGTCTTCGCATCAGGAAAAATCGGATTAGCTTTCAGGACTTTCAAGGGAAAAAAGGTAAACCAAGGCACAAAGACAACCTCCCTTCTTTATCTACGTTCAAAGTCCCAAAAAGTCTTTGTAGTCTTCCGCAGTGGTAAAATACGTTGAGCACATCCAATGCTTTATTACAATAGATTCTTGACTGTCTTTGGATATTTGTCCACACATTCAAGACGCAT
The DNA here is from genome assembly GCF_022376445.1 of Fomitopsis serialis. NCBI lineage: Eukaryota > Fungi > Basidiomycota > Agaricomycetes > Polyporales > Fomitopsidaceae > Fomitopsis > Fomitopsis serialis. The sequence continues at coordinate 162,018 of NW_025955011.1, read as the reverse complement.
AATGCCTCAATGGCATGTCGCACTTTCAAGTCTTTTTACACAATGGTTCACTTGATTGACTTTTATGACGGACAGTTCTTTTGTGTCTTATTAGGTTGTGCAGATGATAGTGGCTTTGGGCTGATACTAATACAACGGTACAGATACGGTACAGGATATTGCTACTACGCTCCGAAATACACACCGCGTGAGGCGAGACAGATGGCAGAAGTGGAGGAAACGTCGACGTCGACTGAAATACGTACTCTAGTAGTCCAAGGGAGTGTTGATTGGTAGGATATATGCCTAGGAACAGTCTTCAGTTGTGCATAACCCAGATACTACGTACAGTACTCACCTTGGAACTCGTACGCACGGACTGTAGAACGCTACGGCACTCACTAAGTGGACGAGCCCCCCTCACTGTCTCCTCCTTCCTTACCATCGCCCTGCCTACGACCTTCGGCAACCGGATCCCGTTCATCTGCAGGAGAAGGTCAGTGAACGTCAATATACTACCACGTCTTCTAATATCATACCTTGCAGCTCGTCGACCTCGTCAACCGCGACCTCGTCAACCGCGACCTCGCCGTCCTTCTCTTGCTCAGCGGTCCGCGCTGACTTCGCAGCGGCTCTTGAAGAGGACGGTTTCGCCGAGGACGGTTTCGCCGAGGACGGTTTCGCCGTGGTTGGACGCGATGTTGACGGCCCACTGGCAGGTCTGGACGGTGACGCCGGCTTTGCGGCCTGTTGCAAAGCCGTCCAGTCCATGAAGTTCTCGTCTGGCTCGTCGTCCGACTGATCGCTGGTGATGCCGTCGACACGCTGACTGCAGATCATTCTTGATCAGTGGCTCTTTTCTGAACGCAACTGACTCACCTGATACGGCCCCAAACGTACGTCTTGAGGTCGCGGTAGTAGTCAGGCGCGTTCTCCTGCATGGCCTCCAGTATAGTCATGAGACTATCCCACCTAGGCTCACGGTCGTCAGTGAGTTAAGTTGAGAGACGGCGACGGCAACTACTTACTTTGGAGCGAACTGCCTGTTCGTGAACATGATCTGAGTAGAGCTAACGGCTTCCTTGAGCCCAAGCTCGATCTGATTCCAGCAACCGGTTAGCGATATACTGAAGAGAAATACGGCGTCCGCTCACCGAGTTGCACACGAGGCAGATGAGGTTGTCGGGCACCTCGCGGAAGCGATGGACCGCTTGACCGGCGCCGCCGTTCCCCAGGAACCATTGCTGCACTATAATCTCGGCGATCGCTGGGTGGCGGAACGGCTGCTCGGGGCTCACGCGGCATTTCTGGTGGGTCTCAGCGTTGTTGAGAATATGAAGACGGAGCATGGGACGCACCTTAGTGTCGAGCCCGTCCTTATTCCACGCAAGCTCCATGTCCCCGAACACAAAGTTCGGGATGTCGTGCTTTACACCGTTCACCCGCATTGGATGGGTCTTGAGGAGCCATGTTGCGAGAGATACACGCCGCTGCTTTGGGTGCATGTTCAAGCCGTACGCGTGTTCAACCACGGTCTTAGCCTTCTTCTTCACCTCGTTGCGCAACTGCGCAGCCACCGCCCACACCTGACCAACCTCACTAAGTAACTGAAGACGGAATACATTGAGAGACTCACCACGGTATTCACTGACGTCCGCAGATGATTTCCCTCGTCACCCTCCCCCGCCTGCACCTTCGCATACGCCCGCCTAAGTTCCTTCTTCTCCCGCGCATCCTTATTCTTGCCCTTGCGTGCGTCTTTGAGAGCCTCGGCTGTAAGGTTGACGTTCGCGAGCAGGCGTGGGCTGGAGACGTTGGAGTCGCTGGTCCAGGCCGACTCGAGCGAGAGGGTGAGGCGGAGCGAGTTTTGAGCCACGACGGCAAGGGCGCGGATCTTGGGAGGGAGGTCCGCTAACTTGACACGCTGGCGCGGCTTGGTGTTCTTGGCCCTCGCGGACTTCTTGTCCTTCCCCTGTGTGACGACCTGGCCAGGCTCAAACGTTCTGTGGACGTCTAGTCAGATGGAAGACTTACCATCTCCGAGTCGTCTTCATCGATTAGCTGGTCACCGCTGACATCCTCGTCTGAGCTGTGGACGCTGAGAGCGTCTTCGTCGTAGGCACCGTCGTCGTCGTCGTCGTCGTCGTCGTCGTCGTCGTCATCGCCATCATCATCATCATCGTCGTCAGTATCCCTCAGCTGCTTGCGTGAACCGCCGGCCTTCTGGCTGCCCGCTGCCTTCTTGGCAGAAGCGGCGGCCTTCGACTTACCGACGGTCGTGTAAGGTGTCAGCTCGAGGTAGCATTAAGTTCTGACGGTGGTACTTGCCTGGAGGCTCTTCTCCGTGAGCCTTACCTTCCTCCCTCGCGCGCTCTTGGGCCCGTCAGGTTCCGTCTCATCTGCTCCGTCATGATCCTTCACAAGACCGCTCACCGTCACCACCTTTCCCTTTCCCTTTCCCTTGCCCTTCACCTTCGACCGCGGGGACGTCTGCGTCTCATCTATGATTATATCAGGTTGATTAGCAACGACAGCAATATACGACTTACCTAACAGACCGGCAGCAATGCTGCCCTCTCCTTCGTCAAGCCCGGGCCTCGCGTCACGCTCGTTGTCGTCGCCACGAAGTTTGAGGTTCCCCTGCTTGTAGGCGGGTTTTGGCTGGGCTAGGTAAGAGTCACGTACCGTTAGTAGATCCTATGGCTTCGTTGGGTCGCAACTGAGTACTTACGGCGACGCTTGGCCCTGGGGCTCTCAGACTGTACCACCTCATCACGCTCTTGCTCGTCCTCCTGCTCTGTCTGCTCATCGGCTTCCTCTCCGCTCGCAGGCTGACCAGAGCCTGATGCGTTCTTCGCTTTCTTACGTGGTCGCGTCTCCTCGCCCTCGGACTGCTCTTCTTCTTGGATCATGTCTAAGGCCTTCTTACGCACGTCTGCAATGTATCAATACTTGTACATCTTGGAAATCTTAGTGCACTCACCGCCCTGACGGCCGCTCTCCTTGCGCTGAAGCGCTTGCTTCTTCCGCTTCAGCATCCTCTGAAACTCCTTCTCTTCAGCATCGTCCCAAGTCGCTGCCTCGTTACCTTCGGTATCTGCTTTTCTTGCTTTGCTCTTCGCGGTACCCGCCCTTGGAGGTTTCCGGGATGTCGCTGTTTCCTTCTGGGCTGACTTCGCATTGGATCTTGTGACGCGAGGAGACGACATAGTAGGAGGTGAAGCGCCGTGGTAGTAGACGTCGTGGATACGTCCAGAGAGGTCGTGCCAGTGGAACCGTCAAGAGAGGTCGTGGTAGCAGCAAAGGGAGCGTTCAAGTTGCGAGAGAGCTACCACGGATATTCCCACAGCGATTGATGATAGCGTAGGCTTCAATTTCCCACCGCGCAGCTTTCAAGACGTAAAGGCCAAGTTGCACATGTCTTAGAAGACATGGGCGCGGAGAGGTAGAGTCTTATTTGGTGTACAGTACCCAGTGTAACGAATGTTTACGGGCGCCGTTCGTACTTCCGCGCACGCATTCAGCCAGTCGCTGCCACGGTAGGACCCGACGGTGTTCACGCCCTAGGTACCAACTCTCCGCCCCACCGTACTCAGTTCGTCCGTCTTATCCTAGCCCGTCGAACGGAACGGGCAGGTGAGTGAGACAGCAGGCGCCGAGAGACCCGACGCGTGAGCGAGATAGCGCATGAGAGACATGACGGGCGAGCGAGACGGACAGCGGACAGAGACGGCGGAAGGCGGACGGCGGACGGCGGACGGCGGACGGTGGACGGTGGACGGTGGACGGCTGAATAGTGGGCAAGCGGAACAGCGGGCGAGTGAAACGGTAGGTTAGTGAGACAGTGTCAGTGCCAGTACGTGTGCATTTGACTACATGCGCACCGTCGCAGACATCCCACTCACGGGAAGACTATCCATATATACGTCACCTTATATTGCTGAGGTAGGTTGTGGTTGCAAGACAAACGGTTATCCGCCGCGCCCAACGTACGAAGACTCACCGTGCTTGGTATATGGCCAGAGGACCAGCCGACGTTCGTGTGTTCGTGACTGATACTGAGTGCGAGGACTCGTACGTATTGTGTCTACGCACTCATTCTGTACAGTAAACGTAGCTGGGTGCCGGGTGATCAGTAAACTCGAAATCGAGACATAAGTGGGTACCTATCCTGCCACGATATCACGTCCGGCACGGTCTTGTCTCACAGGTCCTCCGGCTGGTGCCCCGCTGCCCCGCGTGCAGATAAATGCCCTAAAACGCCATCTTAAGTAGTCAGGAAGGAAGCTGAAGGTAAACTTACCAATGTTCTGGCCGCGTGAGTGTGAGGGAGGCAGCACAGTTGTGCAGAGGTTGGGCTGGGCGTCCTGGGCGTCCGGAGCGCTGTCCCTGCCACGGCGTTCGTGGTCGCCACAGTCTTGAAAGGTGAGCGAGAGGGAGGTGAAACGGTCGAGCGGCACTGTGCGGACGCGCCGCACACTTCGCGATAATAGTAAGTCACTCGGGCCGGCGGACAGCACAACAACAGTTAGAGAGAACGTTGTTGATTAGACTTGTACTAAGTGATGGAAAGTACAGTAGACACTACAGAATGTATGTGATGTAACGTTACATACCTACCTGAGGACCGGGTGGTAGGCTCGGCGCTGGACAGCCCGCCGTTTCGCCCACGAGGCACCGTGCACCGACGCGCGGGTGCTGACGGAGTGCCGATGGGTGCTGGGGCTGCAATTGACACCGCAGACGGACACGAACGGACACGAGGGCGGCGGAGAGCGGCGGGACGGGGGTAGGAGGTCGGGGTGGCGGGCTCGGCACTGGAGGGCCCGGCCTTCGTGCACAAGGCACCCCGCGTACGCGCGGAGTGTTGACGCAGTCCCAGGGCGGCCTGGGGCTGCGTTTGACGCAGCAGACGGGACACGGGGGCGGCGGAGAGCGGCGGGACGGGGGTAGGAGGTCGGGTGGCGGGCGTGGTACTGGAGGGCCCGGCCTTCGTGCACAAGGCACCCCGCATACGCGCGGGGTGTTGACGCAGTCCAGGGCGGCCTGGGGCTGCGTTTGGCGCAGCAGACGGGACACGGGGGCGGCGGAGAGCGGCGGGACGGGGGTAGGAGGTCGGGTGGCGGGCTCGGACTGGAGGCCCGGCCTTCGTGCACAAGGCACCCCGCATACGCGCGGGGTGTTGACGCAGTCCCAGGGCGCCTGGGGCTGCGTTTGCGCAGCAGACGGGACACGGGGGCGGCGGAGAGCGGCGGGACGGGGTAGGAGGTCGGGTGGCGGGCGTGGTACTGGAGGACCCGGCCTTCGTGCACAAGGCACCCCGCGTACGCGCGGGGTGTTGACGCAGTCCGAGGCGACCTGGGGCTGCGTTTGCGCAGCAGACGGGACACGGGGGCGGCGGAGAGCGGCGGGACGGGGGTAGGAGGTCGGGGTGGCGGGCTCGGCACTGGAGGGCCCGGCCTTCGTGCACAAGGCACCCCGCGTACGCGCGGGGTGTTGACGCAGTCCCAGGGCGGCCTGGGGCTGCGTTTGACGCAGCAGACGGGACACGGGGGCGGCGGAGAGCGGCGGGACGGGGGTAGGAGGTCGGGTGGCGGGCGTGGTACTGGAGGGCCCGGCCTTCGTGCACAAGGCACCCCGCATACGCGCGGGGTGTTGACGCAGTCCCAGGGCGGCCTGGGGCTGCGTTTGGCGCAGCAGACGGGACACGGGGGCGGCGGAGAGCGGCGGGACGGGGGTAGGAGGTCGGGTGGCGGGCTGGTACTGGAGGACCCGGCCTTCGTGCACAAGGCACCCCGCGTACGCGCGGGGTGTTGACGCAGTCCCAGGGCGGCCTGGGGCTGCGTTTGACGCAGCAGACGGGACACGGGGGCGGCGGAGAGCGGCGGGACGGGGGTAGGAGGTCGGGTGGCGGGCTCGGCACTGGAGGGCCCGGCCTTCGTGCACAAGGCACCCCGCGTACGCGCGGGGTGTTGACGCAGTCCAGGCGCCTGGGGCTGCGTTTGGCGCAGCAGACGGGACACGGGGGCGGCGGAGAGCGGCGGGACGGGGGTAGGAGGTCGGGTGGCGGCGTGGTACTGGAGGACCCGGCCTTCGTGCACAAGGCACCCCGCATACGCGCGGGGTGTTGACGCAGTCCTGAGGCGACCTGGGGCTGCGTTTGGCGCAGCAGACGGGACACGGGGGCGGCGGAGAGCGGCGGGACGGGGGTAGGAGGTCGGGTGGCGGGCGTGGTACTGGAGGACCCGGCCTTCGTGCACAAGGCACCCCGCGTACGCGCGGGGTGTTGACGCAGTCCTGAGGCGACCTGGGGCTGCGTTTGGCGCAGCAGACGGGACACGGGGGCGGCGGAGAGCGGCGGGACGGGGGTAGGAGGTCGGGGTGGCGGGCTCGGCACTGGAGGGCCCGGCCTTCGTGCACAAGGCACCCCGCATACGCGCGGGGTGTTGACGCAGTCCCAGGGCGGCCTGGGGCTGCGTTTGGCGCAGCAGACGGGACACGGGGGCGGCGGAGAGCGGCGGGACGGGGGTAGGAGGTCGGGTGGCGGGCGTGGTACTGGAGGACCCGGCCTTCGTGCACAAGGCACCCCGCGTACGCGCGGGGTGTTGACGCAGTCCTGAGGCGACCTGGGGCTGCGTTTGGCGCAGCAGACGGGACACGGGGGCGGCGGAGAGCGGCGGGACGGGGGTAGGAGGTCGGGTGGCGGGCTCGGCACTGGAGGGCCCGGCCTTCGTGCACAAGGCACCCCGCGTACGCGCGGGGTGTTGACGCAGTCCCAGGGCGGCCTGGGGCTGCGTTTGACGCAGCAGACGGGACACGGGGGCGGCGGAGAGCGGCGGGACGGGGGTAGGAGGTCGGGTGGCGGGCGTGGTACTGGAGGGCCCGGCCTTCGTGCACAAGGCACCCCGCTACGCGCGGGGTGTTGACGCAGTCCCAGGGCGGCCTGGGGCTGCGTTTGGCGCAGCAGACGGGACACGGGGGCGGCGGAGAGCGGCGGGACGGGGGTAGGAGGTCGGGTGGCGGGCGTGGTACTGGAGGACCCGGCCTTCGTGCACAAGGCACCCCGCATACGCGCGGGGTGTTGACGCAGTCCCAGGGCGGCCTGGGGCTGCGTTTGACGCAGCAGACGGGACACGGGGGCGGCGGAGAGCGGCGGGACGGGGGTAGGAGGTCGGGGTGGCGGGCTCGGCACTGGAGGGCCCGGCCTTCGTGCACAAGGCACCCCGCATACGCGCGGGGTGTTGACGCAGTCCCAGGGCGGCCTGGGGCTGCGTTTGGCGCAGCAGACGGGACACGGGGGCGGCGGAGAGCGGCGGGACGGGGGTAGGAGGTCGGGTGGCGGCGTGGTACTGGAGGACCCGGCCTTCGTGCACAAGGCACCCCGCATACGCGCGGGGTGTTGACGCAGTCCTGAGGCGACCTGGGGCTGCGTTTGGCGCAGCAGACGGGACACGGGGGCGGCGGAGAGCGGCGGGACGGGGGTAGGAGGTCGGGTGGCGGGCGTGGTACTGGAGGACCCGGCCTTCGTGCACAAGGCACCCCGCGTACGCGCGGGGTGTTGACGCAGTCCTGAGGCGACCTGGGGCTGCGTTTGGCGCAGCAGACGGGACACGGGGGCGGCGGAGAGCGGCGGGACGGGGGTAGGAGGTCGGGTGGCGGGCTCGGACTGGAGGCCCGGCCTTCGTGCACAAGGCACCCCGCATACGCGCGGGGTGTTGACGCAGTCCAGGGCGGCCTGGGGCTGCGTTTGGCGCAGCAGACGGGACACGGGGGCGGCGGAGAGCGGCGGGACGGGGGTAGGAGGTCGGGTGGCGGGCGTGGTACTGGAGGACCCGGCCTTCGTGCACAAGGCACCCCGCGTACGCGCGGGGTGTTGACGCAGTCCTGAGGCGACCTGGGGCTGCGTTTGGCGCAGCAGACGGGACACGGGGGCGGCGGAGAGCGGCGGGACGGGGGTAGGAGGTCGGGTGGCGGGCTCGGCACTGGAGGGCCCGGCCTTCGTGCACAAGGCACCCCGCATACGCGCGGGGTGTTGACGCAGTCCCAGGGCGGCCTGGGGCTGCGTTTGGCGCAGCAGACGGGACACGGGGGCGGCGGAGAGCGGCGGGACGGGGGTAGGAGGTCGGGTGGCGGGCGTGGTACTGGAGGACCCGGCCTTCGTGCACAAGGCACCCCGCTACGCGCGGGGTGTTGACGCAGTCCTGAGGCGACCTGGGGCTGCGTTTGGCGCAGCAGACGGGACACGGGGGCGGCGGAGAGCGGCGGGACGGGGGTAGGAGGTCGGGTGGCGGGCTCGGCACTGGAGGCCCGGCCTTCGTGCACAAGGCACCCCGCGTACGCGCGGGGTGTTGACGCAGTCCCAGGCGCCTGGGGCTGCGTTTGGCGCAGCAGACGGGACACGGGGGCGGCGGAGAGCGGCGGGACGGGGGTAGGAGGTCGGGGTGGCGGGCTCGGCACTGGAGGGCCCGGCCTTCGTGCACAAGGCACCCCGCTACGCGCGGGGTGTTGACGCAGTCCCAGGGCGGCCTGGGGCTGCGTTTGACGCAGCAGACGGGACACGGGGGCGGCGGAGAGCGGCGGGACGGGGGTAGGAGGTCGGGTGGCGGGCGTGGTACTGGAGGCCCGGCCTTCGTGCACAAGGCACCCCGCATACGCGCGGGGTGTTGACGCAGTCCAGGCGGCCTGGGGCTGCGTTTGGCGCAGCAGACGGGACACGGGGGCGGCGGAGAGCGGCGGGACGGGGGTAGGAGGTCGGGGTGGCGGGCTCGGCACTGGAGGGCCCGGCCTTCGTGCACAAGGCACCCCGCATACGCGCGGGGTGTTGACGCAGTCCCAGGGCGGCCTGGGGCTGCGTTTGGCGCAGCAGACGGGACACGGGGGCGGCGGAGAGCGGCGGGACGGGGGTAGGAGGTCGGGTGGCGGGCGTGGTACTGGAGGACCCGGCCTTCGTGCACAAGGCACCCCGCATACGCGCGGGGTGTTGACGCAGTCCTGAGGCGACCTGGGGCTGCGTTTGGCGCAGCAGACGGGACACGGGGGCGGCGGAGAGCGGCGGGACGGGGGTAGGAGGTCGGGTGGCGGGCGTGGTACTGGAGGACCCGGCCTTCGTGCACAAGGCACCCCGCATACGCGCGGGGTGTTGACGCAGTCCCAGGGCGGCCTGGGGCTGCGTTTGACGCAGCAGACGGGACACGGGGGCGGCGGAGAGCGGCGGGACGGGGGTAGGAGGTCGGGTGGCGGGCGTGGTACTGGAGGGCCCGGCCTTCGTGCACAAGGCACCCCGCGTACGCGCGAGGTGTTGACGCAGTCCTAGGGCGGCATGGGGCTGCGTTTGACGCAGCAGACGGGGCACGGGGGCGGCGGAGGGCGGTACGAGGGCGGTACGAGGGTGGTACACGGGGCGGAGGCGGGTTACTCACCTGCTAGCGGGGTTCCCTGACCGTTGTAAATCCCCTCTCCCTCACCGTACGTCTCCCGATGGCCCCTTCGGCGCGCGGCGCACTTGTTCGCGCTGCACGTCGGCCTGCGTGAACCGGTTGCTCGTCGCCGCGGGCCGTTGCGCTTGGTGTGGCTTGCGTGCCTTGCTGGTACCCGGCGCGGCTCGTTCCTTGGTTGGCGGGGCCTTGTTGGTGACTGCGTTCGTCGGGCGTGCGTGAGAGACGATGCGGGAGGTGGCGGAGCGTTAGTGAGGGTGGTGGAGGACGAGGTCAGCGGCAGGCGGAGAAGGAGAGTGTGGCGGTCGAGCTCTGGTGCGCTAGCGCCCACTGCGCGCCTGACCGGGAAGGACGGTTGGAAGGAGCGGACGGTCGAGCGTGTCGTGCGGCAGCGTACAGTAGATGGTAGACGACGGACGTTGGGTCGGACGGCAGACGGTGGACGGCAGACGGTCGCTATATTGAGGTATTATAGTATCCTACCTACCTAAAGTGCGCGTTGGATCCCCACCCGTTACGATTCCCCTGTGTCCATGAGCCTAACTCTCTGTCAGTATGCAAAACAATCGAAGCCCTTCTGCCCTTGTAGTGTAAGTTGAAATGAGTAACACGACACGACGGAAAAATGGCAAAATGTCCGTGCCGCAGAGGAAGAACTATACCAGGTTCTACTAGGCAGAGATCGCCGTCTTCAAATTCCCCGACGACGATGACCAGGCAAATGGTATCGTCCTTGCTGTCCCGATGAGCGTACGTGCAGACGTTCATGTTGATGACCAAGCCGACGAACGGGTGGACTAGAGAGTGGTGAAGGTCAGGTAGAAGGCTGGCGGTAGCCTCCAGGTGGTCGTATTCCCCTGGAAGTATGCTATGAAGCTATGCATGTGTCAGTTATAGCCCTTGATACTCAAGGAGACGCAATTATACCTTGTCCTCGACCCAGGAAAACATGTCAGCAAGGGTGACGGTCATGGCTTGGTAGATCGGTCTGTGATCCTCCATGTCCGCAGATACGTACGGCGTCATCTGAGCGTAATTCGTCCTCGAGCAGCCTTGCCGGCTGAGCTGTCGAGGCGGTACATCCAACGGTGCGTCGTCGCCCTAGTAAGACATTAAAGGGCTGTTTCTAGTGCTGCAGAAGGATACGCACTTTGGTACTACTTCTATTATACCACGAGAAGTGTATCGCTTCGAAACATACCATCTCGTCGGTCTCATGACTAGAGGCCCCGGTGTCCACCGTCTTCAAAGGGTCCTCCAGAAAGCTTGCCGTCAGTTTCTCTGTAAGAGTGCTCTTGATGGCGTCGGGCATGGAGGTGCACACACAGACGACTAGTTCGTCATTAACACCCCTAATTGTGAGCACGTCTCTGTGGATGACGGGAATTAGCACTGAGTAGCTAAATATAAGAAGATTTTGCTCTGAACTCACGCAACGCACTCTAACGGCACACGCACGTAGCTGGCAGCATCTGCCTTATAGCCTTCGGAGTATTGTGCTGCGAGCTATAGTGTCTCACAGATTCAGCAAGCCGTCTGCCTAAAAGGGAGACCGCGCGATACGAACCTGCAAGCCTAACTCCTCGAGATCGTTGGGTTCGGATGCGCGAGTTGCTTGGCGGCGAGCCGTTTCTGTCCAAGCAACGTTCCGGGTGCGATCGCCCCGCGGAGCTGGGAAGACCAGGTTGTGTGGATGTTGAGCGTCGTACGACGTCTTGACGACGTCCTGGGCAATATCTGGCAGTGCCATCTGAGCCTGGCAGTCACCCGGCCCTACCTCTGATCCTGGCGCGCTGATGTCGTCCAGCTCCGTCAGTGTCGACTCAGACGGGCTGGCGGCGTCTTGCACAGTGAGTGAGTGCGCGGCCTCCATTGCAGCGACGACATCGTAGCAGGGCTCCCATTTCGCCTTCGACCTCGGTAGAAGGCGGAAGGCACTACGTCGTGAGAACGGATGAGTGTGCGATAAATCATGTATAGAAAATTCAGACTCACTTTGTTCGCAGTGAGTCGAAGACCTTGTCAGAGGTGTCCAGGTCGCTGAGTAGCGCACGATGTTGCTCGTCTTGTTGAGTGCGCGCAGCCCCGCCTACTTCTATGGCTAACGGAACCTGCTGTCGAAGCTGCGCGATGTAAGGGACGATGATGCCTGTTATCATCCGTCCAGCCGCTGAATCTGAACATCATGTTTAGCAATAATATAGGCCTTGAACGTACGGGACTGTGAACTAACCGTCAGGGCAGCGTAGCATGTTGCCTACGGCCTCTGCCAAATGTCCGTCGCAATCCCCGAAGGGTTTTCTCAAGCCCTGTAGGGCAATCAGTACCAAGAAGTAGATAGACCCTAACGCCAGAACATCGTGAGTATGAGAGGACGGTACTGCGCACGGCGTGAAGGTACGTACCTCCACCGGCAACCCTTGCGAACTTTACGCCCTTGGAGCACCAGCCTTGAAACGTCCTCTTCTTGGGGCCCTTCTTAACGTCTTTGAGCTCTCGCCGCCAGATCCCGGCCACGGTCTGTTCCTTGTTGCTCTGAATCTCGCTGATACCAAAGTTATCCCTAGGTTGAATATATCACCGGTGAAAGTGCTCACCTTGAGACCCGGAAAGCCAACCTTATAAAATTGAGCATTGTCCAGAAGGACGCCGCAGAGTTGACGGTGAGGCTCGACGCGCATCGAGCTGCCAGAACAGGAAAAGACTCGCCGGGCTGGAATGCAACACCCTCGAGCTCAGGCGCGCTTCGAGGGATCGCCGAGGCCGTTTCGAGGACACACTCGAGAGAGAGATTGGAGGTGAGGTGGGCTAGGAACGACAATACGGAGCTCGTAGCTACTTGGGCAGGCGTAGATAGGGTGTTCCACCCGGCGGCTCTCCGGCTGCTAGACGTAGCGCCTTCCGGCACGAATTGAATCCCTCCTCGAGGGCAGCCAACGGGTTTATGAGGGCGTACGGCCTGGGGACTTGGGTCTGGATAAGGCACGTTCCGGGTGGCCTGTGCCCGTATGCGCTGCGAAGACCGCGTCGTGCGCACTGGGCCGACTTGAGATTCCCTTAACTCCTCCTCTTCGCAGCCTTCTATTGTACGTCCTGTGTAACACTTTTAGTATACGCTAAGTAGATGCTAGAATACTTGCCTGGACCACTTGTGAACGGCTCAAGATTGAGCCCGCCAGCCGCCGTCGTCGAACTGCACGCATCCGAGGCCCAGTCTAGGGACAGACTTGGGGGTCTCTCCAAGACAGAGTCAGAGGCGGCGCCTCCTGTACAGCTTTCCAGGCGTTGCGAGAGACCCTGAAGAACAGGGTCGAGGTCGTCAATTGCGGACAAAAGAGCCGCAAGAGCTCGCTGCTCTTCGTTCGTGAGTCGCATCAGTTGTGCGCTGAGGGCGGTAGACTTAGAGGTAGAGACCGCGCGGACTGCGCCTCGCTAGGGGTGCTTAGCGCCGAAAAGAAACCATATACATAATCTACTTGCGGTAACGTACACGGGAGGCTGAGAGCGGACAGTAAAGAAGAGTAATGCATAACATGTACGGTGTATGAAGCACCACCTACTCGTCGAGCGTTAGCCTGCGCCCAGCTCACCTCTGCGCAGGCCTGTGCGGAGGCCTGGGCGCAGGCCTGGGGCGACGCGGCGACGGGTAGGTAGGGTCGTTCTTACGATCCTTGCGCTCATCCTCGCTGCTGTTGCGAGGCGTGGGTGGTTGGGCGAACGCGTCCGTTTCGCTGGGGCTGACGAGGTCGCGAGGAGGGGATAGTGCAGGGACAGGTACGGTTACCGACAGACGCGCTTTCTTGTACTCGCTCTCGGCCTCAGCGTACTCGCCTTTGGCGAGTCGATGCTTGAGCGAGGTGAAGGTCTTGATGATCTCCCTGCTGGAGGCCTGGGTGAAGTGTCCGTGTTCCTGCGAGGGTAAGCCATAGCGCTTGTTGCGCCGCTCCTCTGCCAGCTGCCGCGCGCCGTGCCTGAGCATATTGAGCAGACGGGCCGAGGGATCAGGGATGGGTGGATGTTGCCAATCCACTTGGTTTTTCTCATCCGCTTCCCCCAACCGTTCGCACTCCTCTGGGCTGCGTTCGCCAGTCAGCAAGGAGACGGCGATGGTCTGCCTGTACATGGCCTGGCGTATGAGCCCCATGGTCTCTCGGTAATGAACCAAGAACTTCTGGACGTCCGCGCTCTCCTTAGGGCTGAGTTTGTCGGCCTTTGAGCGGATGAGCTGAGACCTAGTCAGAATAAGAGGTAAACACGAACTAGGCAATACTCACCATGCCCAAACCCTTATCCACAAAGTCTGACGGTCGGCTGTGTTGAAGGTAATAGAGATTTTCGTAGTCGTGCTCCGGATAGAAGGCCATGAGGTACGCCTGAGTCTCGCCGACGACGGGTTCATCTCCGTATGCGTAACCTCCTGTTATGCAGTCGTCAGGGCAGGGAAGCTCCCAGAGCTCTCCCTGCTTGTACGGGTGGCGTGGTAGCTTCATCTGGGCCGGGTCCTTCTCCTCGATCGTTATCAGCGTGAAGACTTGATGGCTGAGCTGTCGGTCTTCTGGCTGCCTTGGGCGATCACCTGCGGACGGGGTAGCAGACTGGCGTTGAGAGGCGACCGACGGGCCTGCAGGCGAGGCGGCTGACTGGCGTGGAGAGCCATCCGACGGGCCCGCCTCCGACGGTGAGGACGGTACAGCGTCGCGCACGCGCGCCTTGGGCGGCGAAGGGGTGAGGATAGGTAGCGGGGATGAGACCGGCGACGGTGTTCGGACGCCTGCGTACTTTGATTGCTTGGCCCAAGGGGCTTCTTCGGCCTTCGAGGCGTCGTCGACTACCATGTAACGCAGTATCTGAGAGTGCCTGCCCTCAGCTAACGGCGTTATGTTAAGATTCGCTTAGGTACGTACCTTGCCTGAGCCGTCCTCCAATGTCTGCCAGTGGCAGGACTCAGACACGGCGGCATCGAGGTTGATGTCGGGGTGCGTCTGGTACCCCTCCAGGAGGACCTTTCTTGCTGCGCGGCAATCCGGGATGCTGATAGCGGATCCGGCGATGTGGATCAGGCCCTCCAGGGGCATGATAGTTGAGTTCTTGAGAGAAAAGAGGCTGTCAAACGGCTTCATAACGTCATCGACGATTACGGTGTTGATTCCTGCGGTGCAATGTTGGTGGAGAGAGCCGGGGGAACCGGTTCTTAGCTCCCCTGATTCCATGTCGTAACTGAAGCTGAGGATATGATAGTAAGCAGTGACGCTCACGCTCACAAGGTGTTTTGATGTGCTTACCTGAAGTGTATGGCTAAGGCCTGGTGGGCGATGACGAACCCCCTAAAGGCTTCCCACTCAGAGATCGATATTTTGGTGGTCTGGATAGTATAGTGAGTACTCTATACTCCCAGCAACGTACGCAACTTACCCAAGCCTCGTCGTAAATCCAGGGAAATTCCTCCCTATCCAGTCGGCTTCCGAATATTGTTCTAGCTATTGGCCAGTTTCTCAGGGCTTCCAAGTAAGTTTCCCCTTCCTCGCTGGGCTGGTCTGATGCCTCCGACGGAGGGCCTGAGCGCAGAGTTTGCATTGAGAGAGGGTACAGGGAGTAAGGACGCTTCAGCTCACCGATAGCAGGCGATACGAGGATTGAGGGGAATGAGGCCTGCTGCTTGAGATCTGTGGCCCAGTGAGGGTGTTCGCCGTTATCCGCGGCCCCTGGGTCGAGAGTAGACAGGCCGTCAAAGTAGGCGTTGAAGTAGGGAGCTGGCGACATAACGGGAACGGGAACACGGGAAGCGATGCTGTAAAGAAGGTCCGATATAAGGAGGCGTGCATGCTTGAACTATAAAACACGAACTCACCAGGCGGACCTCGGACCTTTGAGTACGTACGGAGCTCGGCAGCACTAGAAGTCGAAGGTGAATAGGAAGCAGCAAGATAGATAGCCAGACGTACTCACCTGGAGAGCTTATCACGACTCCCATGTACCCAGGAGTAAGTACCGGCCGTTCGTCAGGGGAGCTTCAGACTTGAGGCAAACTTACCAACCCACAGGCTTAGGCTACAGCGCGTCTGCCTACGGCCCCCTGCGCCGGGCTACTCGAGCCCTCCGCCGTTACTACGGCGGAGGGCTTCTCCGCGTTGCCGGTCGGCAATTCCCCTTATGGGCGTGCCTCAGCAGGGCACGCTCCTTATATGGAAGAGGGCGCGTGCGCTGCCGCATCGCAGTGCCCTGGCACGCAGAGGCGCAAAACTAAAGCATACCGGGTGAGTAAGGCCTCGTAAACATAAAAGATATTGGGAACATAAACTCACTCACCGCACAAGGGGACACGTCAAACCAAGAATTTTAGAGGAGAGGACAGAAGAGACTCACCTTAGGTCGCCCTCTTCAGAGACGTCTTCTCAACACTCTTGTCCCTAGAACATTAGTTAGGTGTCATTGGTTCAATCAGAACAATTTATACGGTTATTCCTTGACAAGTTGGTTGATTGGTAGAGGATGAAGGCGGGTTCAGAGGCGGCCTCTCCCGATGCGCACGGACTACAACAGCGTGGAAGTTCTAGGTACGTTACGGCACTTAACCGCCTGGCGGATCGTACGAGCCAGCCTGACAGGTATGTTCTCGCGCTGCCCGCAATTTGAACCTACATGCGAGAGTAAGTTTTCCGACTACCGCCAGCAACTAACGTCCGCCTCAAAACATCAAAGACTCTCAAGCCATGCCAAGAAAACAAAAACGAACCTTGCAAGACCTGTTCGGCCCTACCTGTGAGGCGTGCAATAGACCGTTTGAGACGGTTCAAGGCCTCATGAAGCACCAATCGACGAGCCGAGCTTGTGCTTGGTACAAGAGAGGAAAGTTGAAGGAAGTTCTTCAAGACTCGGACTCGGAGTCTGAGACCCAGTCAGAAACGCGAGAAGACAGGTACGTAGACTAGCCCTTTCATTGTACCTAAAATAACGTTGTGTTCTTCAGAAGTGATGCAACCATGGCCCTTGAAATCGGTGAGTGGACAAGACAAGCTACGGTGAGAACGCTAGTAGAAACAACCAGACTAATATTATACGGTTAGACCACGAGGATATCCCGTCAGAGGACAGCGACGACGAAGAGTACGAGGAGAGGTACGATTTCGTACCTGTCGCAGGTCCGAGCAGGCGAGCTCAAGCACCTACCGGAGACGCTGTCAAACGCACGGTTATTGAGCTGGACGATGACGAAGACGAGAGGGTGGAAGACGTCGATGAGAGCATCGCCAAAGTTCTAAGGGAGGAAGACACGGCGAGAGAGTCCTGGAGGAGATATTTTGAGAGGGCTGACGAACGTAGGAACAACGGTGAGTCTTCTGTTTCCCTGGATGTGAGCGCATAGGGATCTGAAAGCAATAGTAGGTGATGCCGACTCAGGCTCATCCATCTGGGCCCCGTTCGATTCCGAGTCTGACTGGGAAATTGCTAAGTGGTTCATCAAAGAGGGTATCGGTCAGGGAGCAATTGACCGCTTCCTAGAGATTACAGGCGTAAGTTGCTCCCGCTCTCAGTCTTGTGCGTTTTCTGATGCCTCTGCGACAGGTGCGCAATAAACTTGGGGTGTCCTATCACAACAATAGAGCCCTTTTGCAAAAAATCGACTCTATTCCGGAGCTTGCGCCTTGGCAGGAAAGGTGGCTTAGTTTCAAGGACCGTCCGTCTGAGCAGCACCTAGTGCAGTTCAGAGACGTCATTCTGGCCATCAAGGCCTTGCTAGGCAACCCCGCTCACGCCAATCGAATAGTGTACCGACCCAAGCGCGTCTTCTCGAACTCTACGCGCACCAACCGCATCTATACTGAAATGTGGACAGGCCGCTGGTGGCACGCTGTTCAGGTACGTCCGTTAACTGTGTTGGAATCTCACCAGCTGAATGATATGCAGAGCCTCTTACCTGGCGGTGCGGCTCTAGCCCCCGTCATTATATCCACGGATAAGACGCAACTCACCCAGTTTTCTGGGAACAAATCGGCCTACCCCATCTACCTCACGCTTGGCAACATCCCCAAGGAGCTCCGTCGTAAACCGTCGGAGCATGCATGCGTGTTGATCGGCTACCTCTCAGTCGACAAGATCAACGGCACTGGCATATCACAGCGGAAGCAGCGTGCTATGGTCCAGCAGCTCTTCCATGACTCGGTACGAATGATCCTGGAACCCCTCGTCGAAGCTGGCAAGGAAGGTATAGAGATCACCGGTGGAGACGGCAAGGTGCGCCGTGTGCACCCCATCCTGGCCTCGTACGTAGCGGACTACCCTGAACAGTGCTTGGTGACCTGCACCAAGTATGGGACGTGTCCGCGCTGCCAGTGTCCGGAGAACGCACTGGACGATTCCTCTCCCGGTACGCCTCGCACGAAGATCTGGACGCTGGACGTTCTGCGCAAGGCGCGCTCAAAGGGCTCCAGGGACTCTGCTGCCTTTGCGAAGGCATGCAAGGAATTCAACGTCTCAGGCTATTGCGTCAAACCGTTTTGGCAAGACCTTCCCTTCACAGACATCCATTCCTGCATCACGCCCGACGTGCTCCACCAACTCTACCAGGGAGTATTCAAGCATCTGGTGGAGTGGAGCACAGAACTCATCGGTGAGAAGGAGCTCGACCAGCGTATACGGTGCCTACCCCCTGCCTACGGTACCCGTCGTTTCAAAAACGGCATCTCCGCCCTTTCTCAGGTCTCCGGTTCCGAGCGCAAGGACATCGCTCGCATCCTGCTCGGCTGTCTCGTTGGGCGCATCCCGAAGGCCGCCCTCCTTACTTTCCGCGCGCTTCTGGACTTTATCTACATCGCCCAATACCCCACGCATGACGATACCACCCTTTCGTACCTTGAGGACGCTCTGAAAACCTACCACAAGAACAAGCACGTCTTGAAGGAACTCGGCATTCGTGAGCACCTCAACATACCTAAATTTCATTCGCTCCAACACTACGTCGATTCCATTCGATCTCTCGGTACTACGGATAATTACAATACTGAAATGTTCGAACGTCTCCATATAGACTGCGCCAAGAAGGCCTGGCGAGCCTCTAACCACCGCGACGCTCGTCCACAGATGGTTCGGTGGCTCGAGCGTCGCGAGAAGATATTCGCGTACGAGGTCCTTCAGGAGCGACTTGCCGAAGAAGAACTCGCTGCTTACGATCGGTTACACGAAGACGACGACGACGGCCCCTCGGACGAAGCAAGTACTACTGCAGGCGGACGTACCGGTAGTCGTGGCAAAAGAGGAATCAAGTTAGCTGCGCAACCGTCTGTTCGCCAGCAGTCCCTACCCTCCATCCAAGAAGCACACGCCGCACCGGGTTTCACGCAAGCTCTATCGCAACACGTCTACACTCTGAAACTGGGACGTACACTCACCAATCGTGAAGCAGAGAAGGCTGCGACTTACCTCCCGTTCGCACGCGTGGACGTATTCCACAGTTTCAAGCTCAACACCGAATCTTTAGAGGATGACCAGCTGGAGGACGACGCGGTGAAGGCCAAACCTGCGCGCGGTGACCAGTGCGCCCGTTTTGACACCATCGTCGTACTTCGAGGGGAAGAAGGGGAGGCGACTGGGTTACAAGGTTAGTCTCCTTCTTCAAAGTCTACGTCTGCGTTGTGCTGAAAATGAGCTCTCAAAACAGGGACACGAATCGGAAGGCTACGCGTGGTCTTCCGCCTACCCAAGACCATTCGCGATAGGCACACGTTTCAGGAGGTCCCTGCGCCGTCCGAATGGGCGGAACAGGGGCCTCTTGCGTACGTGGAGTGGTACGCCAAACTCGCCCCTCATGCCGATCCTGTACATCTCATGTACGATGTTAACAAAATGCCGCTTCGATCTAACGGGACGCCCTCCGGCGAGATAGTCCCTTTGAGTAGTATACGCCAGAGTTGTCAGCTAATACCTCGTTTTCCCTCCCTCACTTCTTTAGAAATCTCCACACTTACGGTACCTAGTCATTGGACTTCTGATTCTGTACTAGACGACGCCTCACGATTCTTGCTGAACAATTGGGCTAGTAAGTTTTCTTACCAGACTTTGTGGTAGACGTGTTGGTACTACTTGGCAGAGATAGAAATATTTTTATTATATCTCTCCTTACAAGAACGCTACTACAGTGGACGAGCCAGACAGAGTACAAACGGAACGAGCAGGTGAGTGAGACGGCGGGCGGGGAGGTGACGCACAAGCGAGCGGCAGAGGAGCGAGACGGCAGACGGACAGACAGCGGGCCCCGTATCCGCGCGGGTCGCTAACCCGTCCTACGGGTACGGATACGTCGCGGTTATCCACGGGTCATGGCGGGTAGGAGTATATACACGGGTCGCCCGCCCGGTTATCTGCACGCCCGCCCGCTCCCTCACCTGCACGCCCGCTTCTCGTCCCCTTGCACACCCCCTGACCCACCCTCACCTGCACCCATCCTCGCTGTTTTGTTGCGCTCACGCTCGACCTTGTGCGCGTGGCATGCGTTCGTCGGCCGTGCTTGCGTGCTGGGCATTGGCCCTGCCCGCTCGCAGTCGCCGTGCGTGTCGCCTGCGCGCCTGCTTGAACCGCAGGTCCGCTCCGACTTCTCGGACGCGTTGGAGAAGCGGCGGTGAGGGGTTGGTGGGAGAGCGCGTCACCGTGTACGTGTCTTGTTCCCTAGGTGTCGCTGCGCCCTGTACCCGCCACCCGCTCGCCTGCACCGTCATCTACCGTCCGCTCGACGTTCGTCCGCTCGCCCGCCCATCTTCCCACCATTCTGCCCATCCGCCGGAGAGCCCTCCCGTGCCTTCACTTGTCCACCCGTCCATTCATTCATTCTTGCGGTCATTGCCTCGGCCGTCTGCTCACCTATGCGCCTGCTTGATGCTCGTACACCTGCCCGCTCGCTTGTGCGCGTCTTCGTTGGCCGTGTCTGTGCACTGGGCATTCACCCAGCGAGCTCGCGGTCGGTGTGTGCGCTGTCCTGCACAGTGTTACGCCCTGTGCTGGTAGTCAGATTGCTCGCTGGCTAGCATCTGTACTCACCTTCTCTCTTTCACTGACGCGCCTGCTATCCGCTCGTCGTCTGCGCCTGCACGCAGGAAATTAGCCCTGCGTGCTCGCGGTCGTCGTGCGCGTCGCACTGCACGTAGCCACGTCCTGTGCTTGATGTTAATGAGCCTACTCGTGTGTCCTGACTCACCTCGCCCTCGCCCGTCCGCGCCGTCTGCTCGTCGTCCACGCTTGCTGTCTGCTCGCCGTCCATGCCTGCCGTCTGCTCGTCGTCCACGCCAGCCGTCCGTTTGTCGCTGCGTCCAGACCCGTGGCGAGTTTGTCGGCCGCGTTCGCGCGCGCGCGTGCGTGCTCATCGTCCGTGTGTGCGCCGTGTTGCCTGAGGTCGTGTGCGTGTCTACGAGGGGAGAGGGGCAGGCTGGGGGAGCAGGGGCAACCACGCGAGTCGGGGCCTGCAATGCACTAGCTGGGGTGGAGGAGACGGTAGAGAGGACGGCGGTCCGAGAAGTGCGCAAAGTTGCGCTTGCGATCGAGATCGAGATCCGTCCGGGTCCGTCCGGGTCCCGGAAGTCGCCCCGCAAACTCCGTGTCCTGCGCGACCGACCACTTCAACGGTATCTCGTCTCTTCATCTCGTCTCACCTCTCTTGTTCTCGCCCTTCCCTGCTGCGCACAGCATGCCACCGAAGAGAAAACCTCGAGACAAGGAGGTCCAATACCTAGGCTTCCACCGCGTCGACGTCGAGAAGAGCGCGGTCCACGTAAAGAAGCTCGAGGAAGACGGATTCGTTTACTGTGGGTACCAGAACACGGTAGACTACACAGACGTCCCTCTACCGCCTCGGCTACGAGTCAAGAAACTCAAGCCAAAACCGGTCGTCATAGTCATCTCTTCCGACAGCGAAGACGAGAGGGGCGAAGGCGAGAGGATGGCAGTCAGCGTTGCCGGGCGGTCGACCGCGGCGTCCAGCTCGACCGCGGCGTCCAGCTCGACGGCAAACAGCAGCGTGATCACGTCACAAGGGTCGCACAAGGTGAATGTGAGAACTTCGTTGCTCCGATTCACCGTGCTGACTGCAACCTCTTGCTTGACAGTCGGCTCACCAGCCTACCCACACCAAACGCGCGACTCCCAGAGAGTCTTCCAACCTCCGGACGAGCAAACGACGCAAGAAGGATGAAACGCGTGGGCCAGACCCGACATCAAATCATTCGCCAAAACGCAGGCGGTCGGCACGACGCAAGCCATCGACCTCGATTATACCTGAAGACCAGTAAACAACGGCAACGTCGTCAAGTCAAGGTAAGTAGCTAAGTTCATTTCTCTACAGCTCTAATTATGTAGTAGAGGCGACTGCAGCTCGGACGCACGGAACATCACGTAGGGCGGATTGAAGCTGGGAGAGGTGGAGGTATAGGACGCTGAGTTTGTACCAGCCCATGAATGGATGCGTATCTGGTTGGCACTACACGACCTCGAGGCGCACAAGAAGGGCATTCGCCGGGTGGCGTCAATTCCTTCGGTTACATGGCGAGGACTTTGGGTCCCCAAGACGTCTTGCAAGTCTTGCTCATGAACCTCCGTGTGCAGGTACGGCAGATGTCTGCCGCACGGTCGCCGTCGCCATCGTGGCCGAAACTTGCGGTCCCTTCACTTGTATTCCCGCGATTCTGAACGAGTACCGGACTCCTGAGCTGAACGTTTGCACCAGTTGCTTGAAGGCGCTGTCATTCGTCTTCGAGTACGTAGGACGGCAGCCCGCGTACTATGCCCCTTCTGTGGTCCCCATGCAGGAGGATGCTCTCACCGACCGTGACCTCGTCCATTGGCAGACAGCAAGCACCCTCGTCGAGCACCTCGCCCTTGGCGTTGCCGGCCTCGAATGCGAGGATTCCATCTGATGAAACTCGTATGGCCGAACCGCTTAGAGACTGCACGTCATCGGCGCGGTCATGGATGCTGTCAAGGCCATGCGGGTGACGCTTGGCCCTGGCATCTTGCTCAGCTACGTTTTGCAGGGGTTGTTCCATCCGACGCGGAAGGTCTGCGATCCTTATTGGCGTGTCTATAACTAAATCACCCTACCGGTGTGCTCCTTCAGTGTCGCCCGTTACACCCAACCTCTCCCCTTCTGACTCATGCGTCAGCGATGAACAGCCCGCGTACATGATGATGCTCTCTACTGAGCTCGTCAACGAAAGCTCGCCCGCACACGTGAGGAACGCGGCGGGTCTCACTCTTAACAATGCTCTGACCACCCGTGTAAGTGATGAGATCATCCCACCTCCTCTAGCCCTCTGTCCTAACCCCCGACCCAGGAAAGTGCACGACAACTAGACTACTCTAACCGATGGCTCACGCTCAACGAGAGCACGCGCAACAAGGTAAAGCAAGATGGCATGATGGCCCTCGGCTCGACCAACACGAAAATCAGCACCGTCGCCGCCCAGATCGTCTCTGCCATCGCGTCCGTCGAGCTCCCGCAGGGCCAGTGATCCGAGCTGATCGAGATTCTCCTCGGCTTCGTGAACAACCAGTCCAACACGAACATGCGCATCGCAACGCTCCAGGCGATTGGCTTCATCTGCGAGACCATTGTGAGTGTGTTGGTAGCAGCCACGGACGCCACATGTTGACTCTGCGCGCCAGAAACCTGAGATCCTGGCAATGCGCTCGAACGAGATCCTTACGGCTGTCATCCACGGTGCGCGTAAAGAGGAGCCGTCTGCAGATGTTCAATTGGCGGCCATCACCTCTTTGTTGAACTCTGGAGTTCGTACGCGAGAACTTTGAGCGTGAGGTGAGAGCAGACTTATATGCTGTGTCTATCACTGCTGACAATGGCGTAGGGCGAGCGTAATTATATCATGCAAGTTGTCTGCGAGGCGACACAATGCAACTCCGTACCCGTCCAAGTCGGCGCGTTCGAGTGTCTTGTGAAGATCATGACCCTCTACTACGAGAAAATGAGCTTCTACATGGAGCGTGCTCTGTTCGGCGTAAGTCGTGATTCACAATCGCCACACCAATTCGTTCCCCTCATTCTGTTCATTCAGCTTACTGTGATGGGCATGAAACACACGGAGGAAACCATCGCCCTGCAGGCTGTCGAGTTTTGGTCGACTGTCTGCGAGATCGAGACGGATTTGGCATGGGAAGCCCAAGAGGTGTGTCTCCGAGATTACCGGAATAGCCAAATACCGACCACGTACGGGGATAGGCCTCCGAATACGGCGAGCTGCCCGAAAACGAAAGCAAGTTCTTCGCGAAGATCGCGCTGCCCGGAATTGTGCCCGTACTACTCCAGCTCCTCACGCGCCAGGAGGAGGACGGCCAGGAAGATGAGTGGAACATCTCCATGGCGGCAGGGACGTGTCTGGGCCTGCTCGCGCAGGCCGTCACGGACACGATTGTCCCCGCCGTCATCCCATTCATCGAGGCAAACATCAAGGCACAGGACTGGCACCACCGCGAGGTAGCCGTTATGGCGTTCGGCTCAATCCTTGAGGGTCCTGACCCAACCGTGCTCACGCCCCTCGTCAACCAGGCGCTGCCGATCCTGATCGACATGATGAATGACCAGAACCTGCACGTCAAGGACACGGATGCGTGGACGCTTGGCCGGATATGCGATCTGTTGATCAACACAATCAAACCGGACGTACACCTCCATCCGCTCGTGTCTGCGCTCGTCAACAGCCTGCAGGATAACCCACGCATCGTCGCGAACTGCTGCTGGGCGTTGATGAACCTTGCGGACCAGCTAGGCTACAGCGAGGGCGACGACCAATCGGCGGCGAACACTAACCCGTTGTCGCCGTACGTCGACGGCATCGTGCAGGCACTGTTGCATGTGACTGAGACGTGAGTACGCATATATGCTTTGCGACGACGCATCTCATGGTGCGCGAACAGTGCCAGCAACGAAGGCAACTACCGTACCGCTGCGTACGAGGCGATCACATCCTACGTTACGCACTCGTCCGCGGATACCATCCCCGTTGTTCAGAACACGGTGGTTGCTATCCTTGCGCGGATGGAGCAGTTGCTTGCCATGCAAGTGAGTCAACCTAAGGTCAATGAGGCTCTGCGGACTGGAGCTTACCCTTGTCCAGAATCAGATCGTCGGCGTCGATGACCGCAACAACTGGAACGACCTGTAGAGCAACTTCTGCAGCGTCATCATCGTGCGTATACGAAGTTCATCGTATGTTCTGGTGACTAAATGCGCCTGCTTGGAGTAGAGCGTTACGCGCAAATTGGGCGAGGGCATCCAACCACTGGCTGACCGCATCATGACCCTCATCCTGCAGCTCATGTCTGCAGCAGGAAAGACCTCGACCATTCTCGAGGACACCTTCCTCGTCGTCGGCTCGCTCGCAGCCTCCCTGGAGCAGGGCTTCTCGCCATACATCTAGGCGTTCCTCCCCTTCCTCTACCCAGCGCTCAAGGCCTTCGACGACACCCAGCTGTGCACAGTCGCTGTCGGTGTTATCGGCCATATCTGCCGTGCGCTCGGCGAGCACAGCACGCAGTACTCAAACGCATTCATGGGGGTGCTGTTGGAGGACCTGTCGAGCAAGGTTCTGAACCGCGACGTGAAGGTGTCGATCTTGTCGTGCTTTGGGGACATCTCGCTGGCGATTCAACGCGTCATTCAAGGCACTCCGATGATGCACCGTCCGGCGCAAGGTCGAGTCGCTGCGAGGAGAGGAACATAAAAGCCGACAGGGAAGACAGGAGAGTCAGGACGACTCTAGTGAGTTCCTCCGTCCATCTCCTCCCGCCATCCTAGACTACACGCTCTCGCATCGCGCCCTCGTCCTTGTCCGACGCGCCCATGGCCTCGCCACACGTCCCCTCACTCGCGCCTCCATCTACCAGGCTCACGCGCCAAGTGATGGAGTCCTCCGTCGACGCGTGTTCTTCGTCCGACGGGGGACGCGAGTCCACGGTCCCTTCGTCTCTTCACTCGCCCTCGCTCTCCTCGCGCCCCAACCACCCGACGGCACGCGGAATCACGAGCACGGATGCGCTGCAGAGCGAAGACCGGGTCATGTGGAACCTCCGCGCACCCGCTAGTCACCTCGCTGCAGCAAATTTGGCGGCAAGTACGGCCGCGAGCCCATCGCTCGCACCCTCGCGAGCATCGCGAGCCTCAAAGTCTCCTGAGGACGCCCAATCGACTGCCTCGAGCTTCCACCCTTCAGCCGCCCTCGAGAAGTCTCGCGCAGAGGATCGCATGGACAAGCACCGCGCAGCCCGGAATCGCCGCGCGCCCGGTATCAACCCCTCGACTCCGCTCTCACTCGACGCATCAGTACCCCCCGCACGCAGCGTCCATCTCCCTCCGCCATCCTCGACTCCACGCACTAGCGTCACGCCCTCACCCACGGCCTCGACCGACTTGCTCACAAGTACCACAAATTACCCTTGGTCTCCCTCTCCTCCTTCCTCGCGTCTCGCGCTTCCGCTATTGTCCGACACGCCCCCGACATCCTTCTCGCGACTCGGCGACTCGGCGACCTTCCAGGTCCTATGCGTGGACGACCCACTGGATGAACACCAGGCCGTGCGGAATGTCCGGGCGCCTGGTGCCACAGCCAACTCAATGCACGGAGACCGACGGGCTACCACCAGCTCCACGCGCGAGGACGAGCAAGTCCAGGTCTGGGCGCCGAGCAAAGCGGAAACGGTCGTGTCAAGACTTTCTGAGGAAGACCTGTCCATTGCAGGGATGCATTCTTGCGTGAGTGGGACTGGGGGGCTGCCAGAGGCGAGAACACGAGACTGGGAAGTTAACAAGGTAGAGCAACGAACAAGATCGACTACGGAAGGTAATACCGCCCGTCTCCCTTCACTATCCTCGCCTGCTAGCCCGCGCTCCGCACTCCTTGCCTCGCTCGACATGCCCCCTTCCTTGCTCAATGTGCTTGCATCCATGCGTTGCACCGTCTCGCCCCCTTCCGTTCACGCGGCGCCACTGGATACCACCCACACGGCCGGCCTGCAAGAAAGGTACCGGGCTGTGCGGAACGTCCGCGCGCCCGGAAGCCGGCCTGCCTTCACCGTGTCCACGCCCGACGTCGAGCAGCCGCGCGACATCAAGTCCGCCCCGCCTACACCGACTGTATGGCCTCGAGGAGACGTTCCGGCTACTGCGACGAAGCACTGCGAAGGGACGAGTAGGGAGATCAGCAGAAAGGAAAGGAGAGTCAGTTCGACTCTGGTGAGTGCTACACCATCTCGCACCATCTCGCCCTCCCTCACTCTCTCTTCCGCCCTCGTGTTATGTGAGACCACACTCGTCCGACGCCTCTGCTTCCCTTCACCATGCCACTCGCTCCAACCTCGCCCACTCTGGTCAGCCAACCGTCGCTCAACTCGCCCGCGACGCCTTCAAGTTCCGGTGCCCCACTGTTCGACTTACCTACGTACGTCCCTCGAACACCTGCCACAACGTCTCTGCCATTCACGCGCAGATCTCGGACTCCTCGTTCGACATCTGCTTCGAGGAACTCGGCAGTGACTCGAAAAGCGAGTACCTGGTACTCGCCCCACCATCACCACCCCCTATTCCGATACCACTACCGATCGCGTCCACCCCGAAGGTCGTCGCAATCAACAGTGGTCCATCAACACCACGGAGCGACGAGCTTGATGTAGGTGCCGCTGAGCACCCTTACGAGCAGTGCGAGTACCATAGGGTACCCACGTCTCCACCTGCATCGTGGTGCAGAGGGTGCCGCACAAGGACTTGACCTCTCTACTGTCAAGGGCGAGTACCTCACGGTACTTGACAACTCACCTCCTGTTGTTGCAGTGTCCCCGCCGTGTCACACTGCAACAGACCTCGATGAAGATACAGACGAGCTCAATCCCGCGAATCACAGCCAGTATACGTCTACGAACAACAGACTGCACCCGAGTTTGAATGGCGACCGTCGGGACGCTACATGCTACCAGCACGTCGCGTCCAGCAAGACCGACGCGAGCCGGCCGTGTTCTTCGACGACGAGCACCAGCCCGAGTACCACGAAGTACTTGGCGCGTCCAGCGAACGAGACCCGGAGCTACCGCCGAGCACATCCATCTTGGATGTGCTCTTATCTTCTCCGAACTCGACACTGTCGAATGGATTAACGCAGGTCGAGGACAATATACCGGTAGGTCCAGGAACAGCAACACCTGGCGAGACCGAGTCCGCATCCAAATGCCTGGACCACATGGTGTGGCAGGCACCTCACGTACCCCGAGCGAGGTGCCCGCGTCAACACTGGCATGTGCGACGACAAGGCTGTCGTCGCGCGCCCGGGAGCGGATCAAAAACTTACGGCTACCGCCTGGGGAACGGAAAGCCCAGCCCGCGCGAGGACGGGAATCTACAGACGCAGGGCATGGTGAAGCTACCACATCCACGGAGTGGGACTCTCCAAAGAGGGGAAGGGAGCGGGGCCTCGAGAGATACGTATCCTGCTGGTCGTGTCACATACCTTGCAGCTCGTCGACCTCGTCAACCGCGACCTCGTCAACCGCGACCTCGCCGTCCTTCTCTTGCTCAGCGGTCCGCGCTGACTTCGCAGCGGCTCTTGAAGAGGACGGTTTCGCCGAGGACGGTTTCGCCGAGGACGGTTTCGCCGTGGTTGGACGCGATGTTGACGGCCCACTGGCAGGTCTGGACGGTGACGCCGGCTTTGCGGCCTGTTGCAAAGCCGTCCAGTCCATGAAGTTCTCGTCTGGCTCGTCGTCCGACTGATCGCTGGTGATGCCGTCGACACGCTGACTGCAGATCATTCTTGATCAGTGGCTCTTTTCTGAACGCAACTGACTCACCTGATACGGCCCCAAACGTACGTCTTGAGGTCGCGGTAGTAGTCAGTAGTACATGAATATTAGTAGTACAAGTCAAAGTAAGGATAGGAATTTGTACAGGGCTCAGTACATCACAGTTACAGTAATAACAGTAGGCCACTAGTACATAAAACCAAAATGCCTCCAAAGCCTATCAATAATTTTTGCTGCCCCAGAGGCTAAAAAGGAAAGATCATCCACAACAGTGTGTTGTGCAGAAGACATGAAAGTCTTGATGAACTTGAAAGCTGCCAAAGCTGCCAAAGCTGACTTTACTGTCTTGAAAGGAATGGGATTCCTTGGAAGTACGCTCAAGTGAATATGGCTTTTCCTGATGATGTCTCAATGGCATTAACCACAACGCATACTCTCGCCCTCCTCGTCCCTTCATGTGCGAAACCACTCCGCCCGAGCACACCGCAGAACTCTGGGGCCGAGAAGACCACCGAACCCTCGGGCCGAGCGAAGCGCCGAACCCTCGGGCCGAGCGAATTCCCGAAACCTCGGGCCGAGCATACGGCCGAAGTCTCGGGCCGAGCATACGGCCGAACCCTCGGGCCGAGCAAACGGCCGAACCCTCGGGCCGAGCAAACGGCCGAAGTCTCGGGCCGAGCGAACAACCGAAGTCTCGGGCCGAGCGAACAACCGAAGTCTCGGGCCGAGCGAACAACCGAAGTGCGGCCCGAGAGAGAGCATCCTTTCGCCGGGCGGACAGACAAGTGGGTCCCTGTGCCCAATTATGGTCTTGGTGGCTATGAAAACACCTCATTTCGTATAGAGGGACTGTCAGCACTGACTGAGTTAGAGGGATTGTCAGCGCTGATCAACTCAGACATAACCTGAGAGTTGTGCTCAGTCTCTGGGTGTTAGAAAAGTTACCCAATATATAAGTTTCAGTTGTGAGAAGTAGGCAGCACAGCATAATGAATTACAAAAGAGAGCAAATGACAAAACATCAACTCAGGTATCAATCAAATTGTCCCGGATCTCCACCCAATCAATGAGCATCATGAGGAATGCCAGCCGGCCGTCCATCTCCGGCATCTCCACACTTTCTCGGCTGTTCTCGTGGGTCACTGACATGACCACATGCCCGAAGAAATACCGGCTGATAGTGTATGCATTTGGACGGAAGGGCACTACCTCGGCGTGGCTGCAACATTTAGTCAGTAAAAACGGATAGGATGAACCGTGGGATTTGCTCACGCGGTTGAAAATGCAAACACCATCAACTCTCCCCTCAGCCAGGGATATGGTCCAGAGCGGGGATGCTATTGTGTATCAGCCAAGGGAGGTTGTCTCGGCCGGCCGATGACTTACCATATCCAGGGCCATGCTGAGTGAACAGTACTTTTGGTGGTGGATGATGTGCAAGAGGCACTGTCCACCACTAATGCGCCACAGTGACACACAACCCTGGGAAGATCCCCGTGTCGGCAAACACTCGGCACGTGTGCTGTGACACTTAACCTTATGCGGAGCCGCTGGCGGTGCCTCAGCACGTGCGAGCCACACCGGGCATGTGATGGGTGTGTGTGGCTTGTTGAAGATAACGATCATATCATTTGCTCTTAACCTTCATTGCCGAAGCGCACCGAGCACCACAACACCCCGCTACCTTTCAATCACGGCTGCACTATGCGTTCCACCCTCGGCCCTCTTCTCAACAGTACCGCAAAGGACCTTCTCGGCAAGTTCGCCCGTGTAACGGATATTCCCGTTACGGTATTTCTCGTCTTGTATGTTTGTCATTGTTTGCCTGAGGGCTCGTATGGCGCGCCTGTGCACCTACGAGACCTCAGTCCTTTACCATCCTCATCGCCCCATGTATGCAAGTGTAGACAGTTCCTCTGAATAGAGACTGGATACAGCGCATACCGGGCACGAGGACTAAGGGACGCCACACTTTTTTGCGCTCCAGACAAGCTTCTACTCTGGGAATCTATTCTAGGCAACAACCTTGAAACTCGACTTCGATATCTACCTACTCGACGTCAACAACTCTATGCTATTCTGATCATATTCTGGCCAACTCGACAACTCGACAAGATGTCCGAGTCGACCACCAACCCGTCCGCACCTTCGCGAAGCAGCCGCGGGTCCCACAGTGGGACCCGCAGCAAGCTGAAGGCGTTGCGCGAGGAAGTCCGAGCGAAGCTCGCCGCAAGTCAAGAGCGGATCAACAAAGCCCTCGAGGAATCCAAGCAACTCGAGGCCGACCTGCTGGCAACGGTCGACGCCGCACTGTCCGAGGCCAGCAGCCGCAGTCGGTCTTCTCGCACGAAGACCACCCGGACTGAGTCCTCTCACCGCGAGGACTCAGCCGGAGCACTCACAGAGCAGGCGCCGTCCGACCGTGAGGTCGAACAGGCACCGCGCGCTGAGCAGCTCGAGCCCAACGTCGAGCTCGCTCAGAGCCGCCCGGAGACTGATTCTCCGCCTGCTACCAGCCAACCGATGAAGTTCGGCACCACTCGGAGGAGTGGTGAGCGCGCCGAGCTCGACGACGTAGCCGTAGTCGAGCTCGTGCCCGGAGTGAACGAGCAGCGCCAGGAGCTGACTCGCATTAGCACACGGGAGGGCATAGGCACACAGTACTACAGTAGTACTGTGTGCAGTGGGAACGAGCCCACGCGTGTAGATACGCCCGTCGCGTGCTCAGAGATGAGCCGCGACACAAAAAGCATATATTCGTTGTCGAATGACGTGCGAGCCTTGTCGAGCAGCTTGCTCGACGCGACGCGCGACGCGCTCGACCCTACGGGCGTCGAGCGTCACGGGTCCGTGGCGAGCGGCCTGAGTGCTAGCGCCCACCGCACTGCGCTCGACCGCCACCACCGACTCCACGTCCTCGACCACTCCCACTCTCTGGGCAGCCACCTCGAGCGCCCGTCTGGCGAACCAGACGCGCGCGGGGCCCCAACGCGAGTGCGAACTCGCGTTCGCGAATGGCTGTCTGACTTGCCGCCAGTCCAGTCAGTGGCGACCGACGACCTGGTACTTCACGGTACCAGATCACCACCTCCTTCCTCCCCGGATCCTCGACTCTCCCCTCTCGTCTCGCGCCTCGACCCCTACCGCGGCTCTGGCGACACGCAACGCAGCCGCGTGATCCAGGACTTGAACGATGCGCGTTCAAGTCCCGCGCCGAGTAGCAGGACCGAGCGGACCACGAAGGACACGGAGCGAGGAGAGCAGAAAGAGGACAGGGAGACGGGGAGCGATAGCGAGGAGAAGGAAGGAACAAAGGGACAGAGGGAGGAAGGGTGCGGGGCGAGCAGGAAGCACGAGCCCGAAGGCTCGACTACCACAGGTACGTACTCACTGTACGTTCCTGCATCGCAGCCCCCGCTTCCCGTGCCCGCGCTAGCAGGCGTAGCGACAAACGAGAAGCTCGTCGTGCATCCTGCTAGCCACGAAGAGGGCAACCACGTCCCCAGGTACGACTGCGAAGTCGTACCTGATGTTCCGTGTGGCAGCACGTCTGTGCTGCGGGACGACCTCCAGGTCGTACCCTCCATACCCTCTGTACCTGCGCCAGTAGGCGTACCGACGAACTCAAGGCTCGTCGTGCGCACTACTGGCCACGACTATGGCACTACTGCCCTCAGGTACGACTGCGAAGTCGTACCGGATGTCCCACGGGTGCTGCGTTATGACCCTGAGGTCGTACCCGGACCTTTCACCCTGCAAGGCGATACGACGGACGCGCAGTACTGCACGCCCGACGTGCCCCACCAGTCCATGACTGGCTATCGAGTAGCGGATACGCCCCAGGCGGACGTATCCACCTCGATACCTATCCTCTTGGCCGTGCCCGCACCAGCAAGTGCAGCGAAGAACGTGAAGGTCACCGAGCGCGCGGCTGGCCATGAGGACGGCAGATCCGCGCTGCAGGACGACCTGTTGGTCGTGTCTTCCGATCCGCAAGGCCGCACACTTGCGTTAGGGGACGACCGCGAGGTCGTACCCTCCAGTTCGCAAGGCTGCGCGATGGAGACGCAGCACTTCGCGTTCGACGTGCTCTGTTCCGGTAACAACGACCGCTTCATAGCGCACACACCGAATCTACTACTCGATGTGCACGCTATTGACCGGCACGAAGGGTCGAAAAGTGAGGATACGTCCCGGAGGAACGTACTCACTTTGACACATGCCAGGTCCGCGCCTGCCAGGGCGTCCACACCAGTGAGTGTGACGACGAACAGGGAGCCCGCCGAGAGCATCGCCCGCGACTCGTCGGGCCACCGTCTCTTCATCGCTGCTCCCATGATCACGAGTGACCATGAAGATGGCACGTTCGAATTACGAGACGACCCAATGGTTGTACCGTCCGCACTGCAAAGTGGTGCACCTGTACTAGTGGACGACCGCGAGGTCGTACCTTCCATCTCGCAAGGCGGTACAACGGACCAGCAGCGATGCAGGTCCGAGGTGTTCCATTTAACCTCGACTGGCTGTGACGCGGTGTTCACTGACTCCTTGTCGGACAGTAGCATCGCGCTAACATCGGCGTCCCAAGATGGATCGCACTTCCGTGAGGAAGTGCAGGTCTCTGGCTGCTCCGACGCAGCTGAATCCTCTGTTGATGATGATGATGAACTCAGCATTTATTAACCGCAACAAGCAAACAACGTGCTAAGACGCGGCGGACGCCGGCCTGTACAAATGTGGGCGTTAAAACGCGCCACCCAGACCTGCGTCCCGTTCGAGGTGGTATAGTAGTCTATAGACGTGATGTTTGTATAGTAATGGGCAGGCAATCTAATCGGGTTGTGAGACGGGGTCTAATGGTGTGGTCTGAGGTCGGGACGTAACGCGCATGGTAATAAAGATAGAGAATAATGAAGAAGCGAGAAATGAGGGGAAAGCATACGGTCCATATCTCGGCACTCCGGTGTCTTTCTCCTAGGGGCGCAAGCCGGGATTGCCCCCCTAGTGCACGATGTGTCGATGGTGGTGTTGGGTAGGGTGTGGGGACGGTACTTCGCCGTGCAGCTAGTACCGTTTAGTCTTCGTCGCCCTCGTCGTTCTCCGCCTCTCCTCCGTCCTGGTCCTGGTCTTCCTCTCCGCTCGGGTCTTCGTCGTCTTCGTCTTCCGCGTCTTCTTCTCTCGCTTCCTGGTCCTGGTCTTCTTCGCGCCATCCGCCTGGCGGGTCTCCCGTCTTCGTAAACGCGTCGCTGAATCCTCTGTGGTTCAGTTGGCCAAGCCATGGGACGACCCCGGCGACCCATTTGGCGACGCGCTCGACTCCACAAGATCTTTGGAAGGCCGACCGCCGCGTATGGCCTCGCTGCGAGAGGCTCGGACCGTCCCTTGGCGAGCACAAGTGGTTCGCACCTGCACAGATGAACCGCCTGCGGTTCAACTGGCAGGCCCTCCGGACGGACTCGTTATCACCTCCGATGGTCATCAATTCCGCGCGGACGCCTCCCAGGAGAACCTGCACATCCTCCAGGGCGTGCAAGTCTCCGTCTCGGGCTTAAAGACAGCCGAACCCTGTGCGGTTGAGCTGGCAAGCCCCGATCTCGACCTCGACTTCTCCAGCAACCACTCTCTCCGCGACCCCGGCGCCCCGACGAGCGCGCAGCCCGACGATCGCGTACTCCTGAAGAACGCGCGAGCTCGAGCTCGCGACCCGACTGCCGCACTGCCGGTAGTGCAGCGGCCGGCGCTTACGAAACCCGATACGCCAGACCGGTGTCCCGACCGTCAACCCGGCGAGAACTTTACAGTTCTCGCCGAGGGCTCGCTCCTAGGGAACCCCACCCAACGTTCCATCGACTTCTCCATGGTTTCCGACACCCATGGCGACTACGACGGGCACCACGAGTCGGAGATCGCACGCGAACCCTGGGGGACGCGCGTAGGACCGAATGACGGTCAGGGCGGGGACGAGGGCGATATGAGTGAGGGCGAGGAAGCGCGAGAGGTAGATGAGGAGGGTCAGGCAGAAGGAGGAGAGGGGGAAGGGTGCAGGGCAAGCACAGAAGGTGTGCGAGTCGAGTGGGATAGCTCGACGACAGGTACGTCTGCGAGAGACGTACCCCCCCTGCCCCTACCACCATCTCCTATCCCATTATCACCGCCCGTGACGACCACGACAACCGAGGCGGTTGTCGTGACAGTCACCGCATACGACAGTGGTACAGTCAGCCCAGGGGACGACCTACAGGTCGTACCCGGCATGGTCAGGCATGGCGGTATGACCGGCGAGCCGGCGAGCTCGATCGACGCACCCAACGTCCTGGTAGCTCCTATGCGGACGTCGGGCATACCGTGCGATGCATACGCGGAGGAGCTCGGCGGTGAGCTCAACAACGAGTACCTCACGGTACTCACCTCGCCGTCACCATCTTCCATCCCGATACCACCAATGACGTCGAGCCTTACGCTCGACGCCAGCATTTCTGAGCTCGCCAGTGACCCGAAGAGCGAGTACACTTCAGTACTCGCATCGCGACCGCCGTCACCCGCTTCCGTACCACTGCTCGCGCCGATTGCGACCACCCTGAAGGTCGTCGCAATGGACAGTGGTCCATTCACACCACAGAACGACATACTAGTCGTATCTGTGGCCACGCACGGCGGCGCGTCCGGAGTGCATACACGCATTACTGACGCGTCCCACCTATCCACGTCTGGTGCGGCACCGCCATCGAGCACTACCTTCGATGCAGAGGATGCTGCAGGCGGACACGATCGTCTGACTGACCAGGGCGAGTACTGCGAGGTACTCGCCCACCCACCTTCTCCCATTACAGTGCCACCGCTGGGCGACACTGAAACGAGCCTTAACGAAAAAATGGGCAGGCCAGATCCCGTGGATCGCGAGCAGTCGACCGAAACATCTACAAAGGTAGATGTGCGACAGGCTGCACCCGAGCCCGGATGGCGACCGTCGGGACGCTACATGCCACCTGCACGTCGCGCCCACTGGCAGCACCTCGAAGACCAACGTGGACTGGTCGCGGCTTACGGCGACGAACACTACACCAAGTACCGCGAGGTACTTGGCACATCCAACGAACAAGACCGGGACCCACCGCCGAGCACATCCAAGACGAATGTGCCGTCTCCTTCCTCGGACCCGGGTCAGTCGACTGGATTGACGTCGACTGACAAGTCGACGTCAATAACTCCAGTAGTGGAGACACTTGGCGAGGACGAACCCTCGTCCTCGCGGGTGCAAATACTCATGCCGTATGGTGTGGCAGGCACATCCAGTTTACCAGGTGATGCGCCCGCATCGAATGACGCGATGACCAGGGCGTCGTCGCGCGCCCGTAAGAAGGCACAGCCAGCGCGAGGGCTGGAATCATTGGACTCAGGCGAACGGCGACGTTCGACTGCTACTAATGGTACTGAGACCGAGCTGGCGCGAGCACAGGGAGGAGCTACCTCCTCCACGAGGGGGGTACTCTCCTGAGAGGGGAAGGGAGCGGGGCCTTGAGTGGCCGCCGCCTATCTCACACTGCCACCAGTATGTTGCGCGAAGAGGCCTCATGTCAAACATCGAGACAGGTACTACCCGTACTAGTACCGCGAGTGTCGAGTGATCGACTCGACGTGGAGGGTACTAGTAGTGACCATCGTGGCCACAACGCCACTCGGGAAGCCGGTACTTCGTGCCGCGAAGTACCAGTCTTGAACCGAGCATGCACACCGGATTGTCCAGTAATCGTCGACGTGAGTCAATGGCCCACGGATGAGGTGTTGTGCAAGTTGTGTTTCAGCCTCCTCGCGGACCAGCTCGACCACGATTTCGACGAGGCCGAATCCGCGGCGAGTGATGGCGAGTGGGCCATTTGGGCTCACTGCAAGAGATCTGCACTCAGCTGTGGACAGGCCATCGAGGAGATGTCCCCGCGACCGGGGACATATTCTCGTGCTGCTCGTCGAGCATGGGACCACTTCCAGAGGGAATTGGAAGTGGTTCCTCTCGAGTTTGATCCTCTGCTCATTGCACCATTACCTATGGAGATGGTGCGATATTGGGCCTACAACAAGCTGGGATGGCTTGTTGTACCACCTCGCAGTCAACCTCGGGATGACTCTGACTGGTATAACTCCTCTGATGAGGAGCCTCATACCACCACTCGTGAGGAGTACCCTGACCAGATTGAGTCGGAGTACTTCTCCGAGTCCGAGCACCATAGCTCGTGGTACTCACGAAGTTCAGGGTCTGAAGAGACAAACTCGGTAGTAGTCTCTGACTACTACGAGCAGTCTGAGATGGAGGATATCCAGAGTTCTTCTGCACTATCTGCCGAAGATGAGGGTAACTCGGAAGACGCA
Organism: Fomitopsis serialis; assembly: GCF_022376445.1. Classification (NCBI taxonomy): domain Eukaryota; kingdom Fungi; phylum Basidiomycota; class Agaricomycetes; order Polyporales; family Fomitopsidaceae; genus Fomitopsis; species Fomitopsis serialis. The sequence goes on along the minus strand of NW_025955011.1, from coordinate 125,461 downwards.
GACTACTACTCCAAGTCCGAGTAGTAGTCTACGTTCCTGGTTGCATAACTCCATCAAGTTATGTATGACAATGGTGAATGGTTGTGTCTGCTCACTGACACGATCTAGCATGTCGTTGTCTACAGTTCAACATCATCTTTGTTTTGCCACTCGCTACCACCGTTGGGTTGTTGCGTGTGTTTCCTTTCTTTTTCCTTTTTTCTATCTGTTTCTCTGGTTATCGCTGGGACCCGTGGTCGTGTCCAGTGGGGGAGGGTGTAACGGATATTCCCGTTACGGTATTTCTCGTCTTGTATGTTTGTCATTGTTTGCCTGAGGGCTCGTATGGCGCGCCTGTGCACCTACGAGACCTCAGTCCTTTACCATCCTCATCGCCCCATGTATGCAAGTGTAGACAGTTCCTCTGAATAGAGACTGGATACAGCGCATACCGGGCACGAGGACTAAGGGACGCCACAGCCCGGCAGGAGTTGCGCCCGACGGAGAATGGAGAATTACCATACATAGCAATGATCCATTATACGGTGCGGTCAATCCATACTTACGTGTCTGCACCATAGTAACCACTGATGCACTAGTCGCTGGCGGCCATGATGCTCGGCTTCGAGCGGCTGATGAAGCCCGATGTGGCCGAGGAACTGGGTCTCGGGGAAGTGATGGACAAGTACTGCACGATCATGCTGCCGGAGGGTAAGACCCAGGAGGAGGTCCTGGTGGACATGATCCTCGGCTTCCGAGCGGCGGATGTCGCTCAACCGCCGCAGCCGGAGACATCCTCGCTGCACGCCGAGCACTCTGGTGAACCAGGTAACTGACCAATTCTCTCCGGCCTTTCCGGATATTCATGCCACGACAGAGGGGCAGGTCGGTGCCTGGATGGAAGATCTGCCTCAAGTCCGGGATCAAATCGAAGATGCGCTGGATGACATCACGACCGAGCAGGCCAAAATCCAAGAGATGGTCGCCGAGCAATTGAAGGCCGCCCAACAGCAACTCCAGCATCTTGATGGCCGGCTGCATGTGGAGAAGCTCCGGGTAGGTTTTACACAGCACATTCACATTACATGGGACTTATACAATAAAAACTAGGACGAAGTGAGAGCTCACACCGACCGCATCCACCTCCCTGTGCTCCCAAAAATACCCGAGCCAGGTGTGATCTCACCGGAGAACATGCCCCCAAACGTGCCAGTCCAAGCCCTGAATTGGTTGGACGGTCTCGGCGAATCGATGGCCGGCATGGATCTATACATCCAGGCAGAGGTGGATTACTGGCGGGCGGTGGACCGAGTGAAGGCGGCCGAGTTAGCGGTCTTGCAGCCAGGAGAAGCGCCGAGTGCTGCGGCGGGCTCTTGCCACCCCGTCCTGTCTCAGAGTCGCATGATGGATAGTCGGGATGTCCCATTAGTGTACAGTCGTGTTGGCACCGGTATTTACATCTCGTGATATGACAGGGAAGGCTTTGATGTTCTTATGTGCACCGGCCGGCCGAATCAAACACCGGCAGAACGATTGGGCAGCAAGGCAGCTGGCTAGGCCAGACTGTCTGCTATACCTGTACAGTTATGGTGAAGATGAAACCGCCGAGCACATCAACAGTTCCATATATATTGTAAACACAGTGTAAGGTTATACAGCTACTCCGAGTCCATCCGCCAATCCGCCGGGGGAGCGTTTGTCCATGCATGTACCGCCTCACGCATATAGTAAGATAAGCACAAGCGCTCCTGGGTCGATTGCCGTACGGCATGAGGTATGCGACAGCCAGAAAATACCTCCATAGTGCCACTGTAGTATGGCATCTTCATTCCCAAAGTAGGATACTCCATATGCAAGGTCTTGTCTCCGCCGAGCGTGAGAATCATATCGTACCAGTGCTTCGCCGAGAGTACGTCTCGGTGAAGTGGACTGGCCCGGTTGGCAATCACCGATAAGGCGTTGAATGGCGTGTTCCATATCTCGGCGACGCTAGCGCGGTCCGGGTCGTTGCGCAGTGCATTGATCGACGCCACGCCACTTGCATAGAGGTCCGGATGGAGTATCTCGAGCATCGCCGAGAGGATGATATGGGGGTGCTCCATCGCCGAGAGCCACGGTCGGGCGAGCGAGGTCGGTTCCCTCAGCAGCCGCGATACCTGGGGTGGACCTGTAGTACCCTGTTGCGGATTAATACAACATATGATGATCAGTACGCCACGGATGCGCACCGTATGACCCTGCTGAAACCAGCCGGGCGAGGCAGATAAGCATGACGGCGGGAAGATTGGACATTCATCCGCATTGCGGTAGTTGTTGATATCTTGTCTCCACTTCTCGGTGGTGGTGGGGGGGTACCGGAGGAACAGCGGTTCCAGTTGAGCTGCGGTGTCCCATATGAACTGCTGCTTGATTGTTAACAACGGTGTGATGTCTGCCTGGCGATCTCGCATACCTGGTAGTACGGTGTGATTACGCCGGGGAGATGCCACAAAAGAATCCGGCCGGCGCTATCCTCGATGGTCGCAGGCTCCTTGCACGCCTCGTACTGTACGTTCTCGGCTTCTTCATCGCTCGGTGTTGTCATCGGATAAGTCAATGCGTCCCATTCAACGCTCCCTCCAAGTGGAGTGTTAGCCAAGCTTACGATGGCGGTCAATGGAAGCTCACTTCGGTTACAATAAGCCTGAGCTAACATCTTGCCAGCATTCGTCGCCTGGCGTATCATATACACATCCAGGAAGAGACCCGGAAGTGGCTCGGGCTTCATCGCCTGGCCCTCCTGCATGCGAGACAGCCAGTGTAAATATGTCCCCTTCAGGTAGGAACGAAATTGGGTGCTGATCTGTGCGGTAGTCATGTTGGAGAGTGGGGGGGGGGATTGGAGAAGAGTTGTGCGACAAGTTTGCACGATGTGGAGGACCTGATGGGCAACATGTGGTGACCATGTGTTTGCCTCATGTTTGTAGGCATGTGATGTTGTCAGTGCTCAAGTGACCCCGGCTAGGTGCTGGTTCATGCATGCGCCATCTAATGTGATGTCACGTTGTCTGGATGAGTGCCCTTGACAATTCTGGTGCCGATTTGGCCCGCAGGATCATTGATATGAGCCCCGGCCGGACCGTAGGAAGCCTATTTTTTCGACGCCTCCGGCCGGGACGTTGACAAGGGGTCTGGCCGGACCGTAGGAAGCCTAATTTTTTCGAGGCCTCCGGCCGGAACGTTGACCTGGTTGCCGGCCGGAGCGCTGGGTCTGTGTCCGGCCGGACCGTAGAAAGCCTATTTTTTCGAGGCCTCCGGCCGGGTCGTTGACCTGGTTGCCGGCCGGAACGCTGGGTCTGTGTCCGGCCGGACCGTAGAAAGCCTATTTTTTCGAGGCCTCCGGCCGGGTCGTTGACAAGGGGTCCGGCCGGAACGCTGGGTCTGTGTCCGGCCGGACCGTAGGAAGCCTATTTTTTCGAGGCCTCCGGCCGGGTTGTTCGCCTGAGGTCCGGCCGGAACGTTACACCACAGGCCGGCCGGACCATTCCTAACCACCACCCTCCCTCCGGCCGGTTCGTTGCTGCCGGCGGCCGCTCCGAACGGTGGACCCGGAGTGCTCCGGCCGAGCCCGGGTCCACCGTTACAAACGGGCCAAATGCACTCCGGGTGGACCATTCGAAACGTGATTTCCCACTCATTAGGCTCCCGAGAAGGAGGCGAGCGATGACGAGGCGAGCGTGGAGCAGCCCGAGAAGAAGAAGGCGAAGACCCAGCTGGCAAGTAAGCCAGCTGGTCAGGACGCATCGGCAGCCGACGCCGCGTCGACGAGCGCAAGAGGAGGTCAGACGTCTGGTGAGCGTCATGTTCTTCGGAGCATACGGTCCTGTTTTGACGCATACCTCGCAGAGGTGTCGCCTGGACGCAAGCGTGTTGTCATACCGGAGGTGGTCATCCAGTCCTCGCCCCCGGTGTCGCGCTCGAAGGCGCCCAGGCAGGAGGAGGACCTGGCTGCATCCCTTGGTAAGTCGCTCAAAGAGTCGCGTATTTTACTAATTCCTCAGGTACAAAATCAGCCAAGCAGACGCAGGGCGTTGCGAAGCCTCCGGAGAAGAAGACTTTCCTGCGTCTGGAGGACAGTGACGAGGAGAATGAGGACGATGACGAGGACGAGGACGAGGACGAGGACGAGGAAGGTTCTGGACAGGGCGGTGAGCCACTGGTGTGTCTTACAACTCACGCTGATGACTGATATCTGTGACAGCAGGTTCGCCATCCAGAGCAGGAAAGGGTGCAGCAAGGCGTACTCGTCGCGTCAAGATGGAGTCGATGTCCCCCATCCACGTCCCGGACGACTCTGACGACGATGGCAGCGAGTACAAGGTGTCGAGTCACGACCGAGAGGAAGACGTTGACGAGCTTGATGGCGACGTGGACATGGATGACGAGGTGAGACTGTGGCTTGGAAGGCGGCGTTTGACTGACGTTTGGCCTAGATCGTCGTCAAGGTCAAGGACAAGCCTCAGCAGAAGAAGAAAGAGAAAGCCCAGAGCAAGGGCAAGCGCAAGGTCGGCCGGCCTAAGAAGGTCATCGACGTCGACAACAACGTGCTCGAGACGATGACGCAGGAGCCGTTGAAGAGCTTCCTGCACCACGCCCAGCAGGAGTTCCGCGTGTACCTCAGCTTGGAGAACGCGTGGCCTCGAGTCATGAAGGACGGTCGTATGGAGAAGACCGAGAAGCCCGTGGAGATCATGAAGATGCTCATGGAGAAGCACGAGAGGTACAAGACCGAAAAGTTCTTGACCGCGTACAACAGGGCGTGGGCGGATACTACAGTGACTCGCGGGAGGATGATCCACTATGTGAGTCGTCACTTCATGATGTCTCAGCGGTGACATGAGCATCGAGCAAATTGTCAGGTGGCGAAGGTGTCATCTCAACTTCGTCAGGAAGTCAAGCAGAAGGCAAAGCGCGTCGTCGAGAAGAACTTCCTCGCGTTCAAGGTGCCGCAACACGGCTCTGACGGCAAGAAGCTCAGCAGTGCTGAGTACAACGAGAAGACGGCGAGTCACCTCGAGGCTCTCGTGAAGTTCTTGAAGCAGGACTTCACGTTCCATCACGGCAACTTGGAGATGCCAGATCCGATGGTGGATCCCTCGGTGCGTGTGCGTGCCAATGTCTAGGTACGGCTTACTGATATGTATTAGCTGTGGGTGGCCAACCTGGACGCTCCCTTCCACAACGAGGCTGTGGCTGAAGTCGCAGCTCGTCAGTGGTGGTCTGGAGCTCATCGGGAGGCCATGCGGCCTGAGAACCACGCGCGGTTCGACATCAACAAGCAGCCCCTGTCGAGCAACATGATAGCTCTGGTCTGCTCTGCGGTGAGTACGATACCCTAGGTACTGAAGCCTCTATTCAAGTCATTGTGCATTAGATCATCGTTGCGCTGGACGAGGCCGTCAAGGTGAACGTCACCGTCAGCTTCGACGAGAAGACGTACGCCACCGAGTAAGGAACATTATTTGTTTATAGCGCCGGCCTAACTGTGCTTTGTAGGCACGATCGTCTGAAGGTCAGCATCGACAACCTGTGGCGCTGTGCGGACCCGAGTGACCCGTCGAAGTACGACGAGGGCTGTGCTCGGTTCTGCAAGTCAATGGATGAGACGTTGGCGAACACCATACGGTAAGCACATAGCCTGTTGCTGACGCTGTGCTGACACAACATGGTGCCTATCAGGAGGCTTGCAGGGATCTCGAGCACGAGCGTAGACGACGACGACGAGGCAGCTGAGCCTACGGTCACCCGTGGCATTCCTACGGCCGCGATCTCGCGCATCTCCAAGCTGTGGGCGCCGAAGAACACTGGCACGAAGGCTAGTGACGTGCCTGCGGCGGCCTCGGCAAGCGGCTCAGGCCAGCCTGACGAGCGTGAAGAGGATGCAGAGGCCCCGTCGACCGCGTAGAGGAGTGTGCAGGTGCGTGAACTGACGGTCTGACATGGAGCATAATTCCTGAAACTGAATAGGTCTTGCCATGGTGGTGTCTACGTCCTGTCTACGTCCGTCAGGTGGTGGAACTGAAATGCAGTACGTCTCGCTGCGCTCCGTTTCGTGTACGATCATCTTCGTCGAGGTTCTCTACATCATGTACGTCGTATTCGGACTGTCATTCTGTGCCCATGCCTGCGCTGTCCTCTCCGCCTCTCTGTAGCTTTTACTGGGCTCAAACACCAGCTGCATTACTAACATCGCTCTCATATCCACGAGCTGGTGGTATACCCTGTATAGCTACGTGTTGTGATCATGTATTACTGTATGCACCGTCAATACCGCAATGAACTGTTCGCTCGCATTGCCTACTGAAGTGCATCATGATCCATTTATAACCATGCTATGGGCGCAATATGCACATCTTGAGAGCTCTTGATTAGCAGTCCCAACCTCTTAATGAGTAGGAATTGGACGTTGGTTTTATCACTCGCAAACCAGTTTATTATTGCTTTTTGAGTGGGAAACCCAATGCTGGGCTGCCCTGACAAATGGCGGTTGGAAACGCACTTCAAGGAATAAATAAAAATAAAAAGCTGCTTTTGTCAAACAATTCCTCTTGAGACCGAGGCACTTGTGTTGAGATTGGTTGAGGCGGTTTGGCTACTTTGGCGCTCTCAAAGCACTCTCTGTTGCTCTTCAGAGGGCCCAAGCATCTGGGCGGTTTTCCCTGATGGAGGTCTTAGACTCCGTCCCGCCGACGTCCAGGACGCTCTATACCGCTTCCGCAGCTACTCGCAGGAGCTTTTCCCTTTCCGGAAGGATGTGGCCCTCATCCAACGCCACCTCCTCGAACTACGGGCGTACTCGTATAAGAGGTATCTACAGCTCGTATTCGACGAAGGATTCATGAGTGCGCCCGCTACGAATCTCATCGGGATCGGGAGCTGGGTGGACGAGAACGAGGACGAAGTGTTGAAGCGATTAGTATGGTACGGGGTCCCTGTATGGTGCGTAACTCGCAAGCCTCCTCCCACTTCCGTGGTGCAAGGTTCCTTGGCTCGCCTCGATATTCGTCTTCTTCTGGAGTACTGGGACGACGAGGATCACGCGCCTAAGGCCCCCTCGAACAAGAAGAGTAGGAAGAGACAGAGAGAAGAAGAAGATGAGTTGGACAGCGCCGATGAAGACCCGGACTTCAATTACATGAAGTTCCCAGTGCCCGCGTGGACGTCTGCCCCTTCCTCCCTCGTCGCCTCCACTCCGGGAGTAGAACCAACTCCTCCCACAACACTGCCTTCAACGTCTCTCCCAGGGGATGAGAATGTTGGGAACACTCATCCAGTGTCCAACATCATCATGGAGGATCGCCCGGCCACTCCTCCTCGAAGCGGTGTGAACTCTTCCCCCTTCGAGGAGATTCACCGATGGTAGTCTCCACAGATGTTCGCCCAGCCACGCCTCCCCGGAGCGGCGCGAACTCTTCGCCCCTCCGGAGAGACTTGCCTATGGCGTTTTCCTTGCCTCCGTCGCCCGAGCCGGGCTCCCCTCAGGAGCTCGAACGAAGAAGGAGCCCTTCGCCGCCCCGCCCGTCGAACATCGACAAAGGCAAGCAGAAGGAATTCCGCTCTTCGCCGCCGGAACCTCGAGCTGGCCATCCACCGCTACGCCGAGTCCGCTCGCCCTCTCCTCGAAGCCTGCAACGAAGATCGTCTCGATCCCGGTCTCCTCGTCGTCGCCACTCCCCGCCTCGTCCTTCACGAGACTACGTCCACTCGCGCCCATACGAATGTATCCCTCGCCGCTCCCCTCCACGTCGCTCCTACCACGACTACTCACCTCGACGTGACCGGAGAGTCGGCGACTCTTACCGACCCAACGCCGGTTCAAGGCGTCAGCTCTCTTCCTCGCGCGGCATGTCCAGGCAGCGTTCTGACCAGAGGGAACCAGTACGAGAGGATCGAGGACGAAGTCCTGTTAGGACTGAGCGAGGTCGCCGCCGTTCACCCTCCCCCGTTTCAACTATCGCCTCGACTGCTCCCACTCTGTTGGACTGTCTGTCGCGACCAGCGTCAACCAAGCCAGTCCGCTCGCTCGCCGACCGTCTGACAGTTGGCGAAGCGACGGCTCCCCTTTCGGATGCTCTTCCTGCGGAACGTCACCTCAACCGTCCCCTGCTCGATAGGTTCGAAGAACCACCCTCGCTCTTCGCTCGAGTAGGCGTCCCGCTAGGAGAACGGTTGACCGACTCTCAGGTGGCGTCAAACTCGACTGGGGGGCAACATTCCAGCGGACTTCCTCCCCCGGACGACTTCCACATCGTCACCCTATCCTCAGGAGCGCCTGTCCGGACCAAACTGCCTCTCTTCACGGCCAGCGAAGTGGATGACTTCCTCCGACTCCCCTTCGAAAACGACACCGGTGTCCCGGTAGGATGCCTAGCCTGGGAACATGACCAAGGCCCGGAGCCCCAGCTTCCCCCGGAGAATGCGCATCTCATGCCGTTCCCCTCTATCTTACGAATGGAGGGCGACGACGGGTACTCAGCGGTCCTCCGGTGGTTAAAGACTCGTAACACTCACGTCGAGGCTCTGCACAAGCTTCCGGGGACTTGGATCCCTACCAAGCATAAGGGTTGGAAGAACCGCCTCAAGGCTCCTCAGCACTTACAGGCGGCTCTTAAGAAGTCCAACGCCCGTCCCCTCCCGGATGACGAAGTCCATCCCTACGCAACCCGGCTCCAGGGGAGGTCGACCGTGAAGTGTGGGAGCTGGGCACTTACCACTTCCGACTCAATGTCGAACGGCTCGTGGTTGGCCGTCTCCCTGCGCTGAGGAACGCGACGTCGAGTGCAGCTCGCGGAACCATCTGGGCTGAAGTGCGCGACCGTCTACGACGAGCCTGGGGGGCGAATTCGTCGTACTACCCCGCCTTCTCCGACCCGCGAGGCCTTGACAGCGACGACGACGTGGTTCGCCTCAAACATTGGTACGCGATTGGAAGAATCCTGCTGGAGTTGGAGCCCCGGCCGGACATTGCTCAAGACCTGCGAGCCGCGGTGGGGGGCTCTGTTACGGACGCGGCGGATAGGATTAAGACCGCGTACATTAATCTATTCCGCGCTACATACAATAACCGCGACCCGCAGGCATTCGTCGCCCGGGCCTAGATACTACGAGTATACTGTATTCACTTATGTCCATCACTGTACTTACTTACTCGTTTCCGGATTTGTACACGTAGGCGCGCGTCTCGCCGAAGATGCGCGCTTTACCAGAATGGAAAGCAGCCTTTTTACTCCCAACCATATCGTCCGCGCGCGAAGTATTCACGCCGTACGACTGCGGGATCGGCCCTCAACGAGAGTGCTTGTCGCGCTCTCATCTCTAAGGTGTTTGCTCGTCGCTGCGCCTAGGATAGGCTCGTCGCCGACTCCTTTACAGTCCGGCTCGTCGCCGACTGCCAGCGCGAGCTCAACAGCCGCGTGAACGAACTTAACGAGGACTCAACAGTCCTCGTACGACCTCCACGGGCTCTACGCCCCTTTAACGACCTCACGACTCTTATCCCATAAGACCCGGTCGCCGAGCGACCACCATAGTTAGTCTCGCCGGGTAGCCCGCCCCCTGTGTCCAGGACTCGAACCGCCGAGCCCTAACATCCTGCTTGTCCTTGTGCTCATCGACAGTCGGGGACGCAGCGTCGAGAGGTCGCCGGGGTATGGGCAGACGCGGCCGCCCCGCTGGTCGTGGCCTGCGCGGCGATGCGCACGGACCGGCGGCGCCGCCCACGAGCCCGCGCGCAAGCAGTGCCGCACCCGCGCCCCAGGTATTGGCATCGGTGGATCGGGCCTCCGTGTGCGGGCAAGCGGCGGCCCCGAGAGGTCGTTAGGGTGCGTGCGGACGCGGCAGTGCGGCTGGTCGAGGCCTATGCAGCAATGCGCACGGACCATGCGGCGAGCAGTAGAAGTGCAGCGCGCACCTAGGCCTGTCCGCGCCGAAGGAAGGTAGGGGCTGTCCGGGCCCTTGCTGAGTAGCCCGAAGCCTTCGATCTCGCGCCGCAGTCCTTTCCTCGCCTGCGCTGCAAAGCCGCGTCGAACCACCAGCTGGGGTACCTCACGTTCGCGTCTTTGCAAATGAGCGGATCGAGCTGGCTGAGCGGGGGCGACGCGAGGATGGCGCAGCCCTTGGAGACGACGTAAACGCTGTCCTCTGGCGGTGCGCCGAGCGAGGGAGGCGCGGGCGCGGCGCCTCGCACGCACCGAGAGATGCGGTGGCCGGGCGCGTGCATGCGGAGCATTTCCCAAAAGACGGCGGTGGGAATGGGTGCGGCAGGTCGGCGGGCGGCGGGCGGAGCAGGTGCGAGGGCAAAATCGTGGGAGAGGGTGCCTGGAAGGTCTTGGGTAGCAGGGGCTTAGGCTCGCGCATTCGCAGCTGCGCTCGCAGCAAGTCGAAGCTGCTGGCACTTCAAGTGAGTGGGTGGCAGCTGGCTCGATAACCCGGCTAGCTTACCTTCTTGATGCGGCAGCACTGGAGGTGCGCGCGCAGCAGCACGAAGGCCGCGGCGAGGTGGTGGCAGCCTTGCCTTGCTGGCACACCCAGCCAATGGCGAACAGGGCGAGGGCAGAGCAGCCAGGGGTGCAGCATTCGTCCCGAAAGGGTCAGAATGAAGACCACGCTGGCTGGTTACCGCGACACGCTGCTCTGCGGCGGGTGACCTGCGAGGGAGAGGCTGCGAGGGAGAGAAGAGGCCGGCCGCGCGTCGCGCGCAAGGGCCACCTGCGTTCCCACGGTTTGGGCGGGCGGGGCGGCGAGCGCTCGCAAGGCTTTCCGCCGCTCGCTGCACCCAATTTTTGCTGTGATGGTCCGCTCCCGACAATCGCTCACGAAGGCTCCGCGCGGTCCATTTCTCGCACTTTGTGCTCGACTCGAAAAAACACCCACTCTCTTTTCATTGCGGCGCTCCGAAACACGGGCCTACCGCGACCAGTTCGCTGCCCTACTCGCGCGGCACACGAAGGGCAGCCCAATCGATCTTGGGCGGGAACCCTTCGCTGAGTTCGTCAAACAATGCAAGAAATACGATGCAAACCTACCGAAACGACTTCGTGCAGCTTTGTCATATCGCACGAAGAAGGCCAACAGCCAGAGGCGGACTCACGCTCGGCTCGTCTCCAAGCTTGGGCTCGGCCCTGCTTCTGAGGCAGCCAAACTGGCCGCCTTTCAGAACGTTGTCCCCACGATCCACCTGCGCTGCTTGAAGAAGGCCGATCCTGACCTCTTCAAATGGGTCTGCGAGTCTCCCGAGACCAAAGGTGTATGGGAGGCTTGGGTCAACGACAAACCGCTATCTGACAAGAGGCACTCGCGCCGCGAGATGATGGTCGAGGATCCTGGGCAGCTAGCCTACATCGTTGCTGCAGACCAGAATGCTATCATCCGCGACAGCAACACAGGCGAGATCATATGTGTGGTTATCTGCGACTTCTGCGCTGATATTGAGGTTGTCGCGTGGGTCAGTGCTGTGGTTGCTGAGGCTGTTGGCCTCAAGCGCTCAGTTTGCGCAAGTGTTTTTTACTTCTTGTGTAACAGCTGGGTACTGACAAGCTGCAACAGAAGGAGGATACGGGGAAGCTGGTCCTCGTCGGCTACTCAGCTGGTTCCCGCTCGCATCCCTGCTTCGATTGGACGCGGAACATCCTCTCGAAGAAGCATACAGCAGAATTCCTCCGCAGCCACGACATGGCTGTCTCATCCTCCCTTGCGCTATTCTGGAACATGATGCGCGCTCGTCTTCCAAGTGAGCTCCTGGCTGACCTCGACAAGTATCTCGAGTCTAACCAACTCTGCCGCATGGATGCAAACCACACGATGGGTGCAACGAATGATGGGCAAGGTGAGTATTACATTCAGAAGGGAGCTAAGGTGGTTGGATTTGCGCATGAGCAACTCGCACCACCAGCAGCAGTCATGGGTGCCAATTATGCGCGGTAAGGCTGTCTGCATCGCTTTCCTGGTGCAGTGCTGACTTCTTAGAACAGGTCAATTCACTGGGAGCACCAACCTCATTGCTTTGCATATTCCTGGACAACAGGCCGGAATACAAGCGAGGGTGGTAGCTTCTATATCGCTACACATGGGATCAAGATCGAGCAATCTGCGAACACCTTCATTGCTTGGCAACCGCGCCTCGCTCATGGGACAAGCATGCTTGCATGCGAGCCTGGCCAGACTGTGCCACCTTTCGCACAAGAAGGTCTGAGCATCGTCAGCAGCATGCGCCTTGCGGCGACATGGAAGCGGTATCATGAAGGGCTTATTTCGGCTGAGCAGGCTGCTAAGGAATATGCAGATAGTTTAGAAGATGGTATAGAGGATGGTCAAGATGGTACTAGTGCTTGAGTCGTTACAAAGATAGGCAAACACTTGACTTGGATCACAGATAGCAGTATATATTGTAACACGATACCTAAGAGGTGTATGCAATCTACATAAGATCTTCAAGTGCGACAGGAAAGAGCATCTGCACGAACGCGCATCACAGACAACCATCGCAGTCAATGGCAGGGGCAGCATGCAATCACAGATGGGGAAGTGACAGTACTCAACGTCATATCACAGTACTCAACATCGTAATATAGTACTCAACATAGTATGGGTCAATGTCCAGCTGGGCGCACAGAGGCGAGGTGCGCAGGCGAATAGCGAGTCGTGTGGCCGAGCGAAGGTCGGTGTGCGTGTGCGCACCGAGGCGATTAATGCGCCGAGCTTCTGTGCAGCGCAGTGGTGCATATTCTGCACAGGCGCGGCAGTACAGCACGGGAACTCACACACAACCAAGGGATATCGCAGTGGCAGGCCATGGATTGGCCAGAGGCCATGAAAAGGGCCTTGTCACCAAGTCCAAACTACAGAAAACACCTCTGCCAGCATACATCCCCCTCTGCTCGCTTGCCCTCGCGCCCGCCCATTCCTACCATCCACCCGCCCTCGGCCACACCATTCCTCGTGCTCGTACCTTCACCAGTCTCCTCGCCCTCGCCTGCACTCTCACCCGCGGTCTACTCGCAGGCTGAATGCGGGCGCGAGCATCGAGAGGATGCCAAGCTTGAGGAACGGCGGAACGGCGAGCGCAGCTCCATGCACATTGCACGGCATCACGTAGGGACTCGTGGATGGAGAGGGCGAATGTCGAGATCAGAGAGGCTGTGTACACGAAGTGCAGTGGCGAGTTGGCCGCCGCAGTCTTCTCGTTCAGACCGGAGTCTACATCGGCGGTGGCGCGTACTGAAGTTGTGCGTGAGCGAGACCTACTCCTTGGGGCCACCACTGGGCTTGAGCGTGAGCGTGAAGTTCTCGCCAGGCGCGAACGACTCGAGCGCAACACGACGATGTTGACGCGCTCGTGAGGGCTGACCTTCTCGTAGTCCTCGGAGTCGGCGAACGTGAGTTTGAGCATGCCCTGGTTCTTCAGGTTCATCTCGTGATACAGGCGAACGAGCGGGTGATGACAGCCATACCACCAAGGAAGCGGGGCTCGAGAGCGGCGTGCTCACGCGACGAACCCTCACCGTAGTTATGGTCACCAATGACGACCCGCTTGATGCCGTGGTCGCGGTAGTAGGCACCAGTCTGGGGAACTGCACCGTACTCGCCAGTGATCTGGTTCTTCACATTGTTAGCCTCGCCGTTCTCAGTGTTGATGGCACCGATCAGGCAGTTTTCTATGCGGAGCCGTCAGGAATAAGCACAGATCAAAGACAAGACACTACGTACGAGAAATGTTCTCGAGGTGACCACGGTACTTGAGCCAGGGACCACCAGCAGAGATGTGATCCGTCGCTGCAGACAATGATCATCAACAAAGGCGTGACGAGCTGAAGGCGGTCAGACTTGGGGTCAACGGCGACCTGGACGCTGGCACGGTCCTGCGGGGGAGGCTGGAAGGTGTTCTCTCTGGGGTCGTAGCCCTTCGGTGGGCGGTCAGCGCCGGTCGGGTCGACGAACTTGACCGGCTTGCCGTCGACGCCCTTGAGGGTATCGGTGAGGGGGTTGAAGCGGAGGTCACCAGCGAACGCGAAGGCGGTCACGATGTCGGGGGAGGCAACGAAAGTGTGCGTGGCTGGGTTAGCGCCGTTACGGCCGGTGAAGTTACGGTTGTAGGAGGTGATGACCGAGTTGACTTCGCCCTTCTTGACGTCACGCCTGTCCCACTGACCAATGCAAGGACCGCACGCGTTGGCGAGCACGATACCGCCAACCTCGAACGTCGCGATGTAGCCGTCGCGATTGATGGTCGCACGAACCTGCTCGGAACCGGGAGTAACGGTGAACTTGCTCTTGGTCGTCAGACCGTGGTCGGCAGCTTGCTTGACGATAGAAACAGCGCTGGACATGTCCTCGTACGAAGAGTTGGTGCAAGAACTGATCAGAGCGACACGGAGATCAGCAGGCCAGTTGTTCTTCTCGACAGCCTCCTTGAACTTCGAGATCGGAGTCGGTGAGTGGGTGGCTGAGTAGGCGAGAGGGCGAGAGGAGCCGTGGGCGAGAAGCTGTGGGCAAGAGGCTGTGGGCAAGAGGCTGTGGGCAAGAGAGGCCGTGAGGGTGTGAGGGTGTGTGGGCGTAACAGTCACACGTGTTCGTCTTGTGGTTGTTACTGCGGGACATTGCGCGAGACAGCAAGATGGCGAGTCAGTCGGCGAGTGGGATGGTGGGCACACGTGCAAGTGTGAGTGCGGACGAGCGAGATGGCGGGCGCCGGGCGAGCGAGGCGACAAGCAAGCCGACATTGAGCACTGGCGAGCGAGCTGGCCAATGACAGTCTCCGCATGTCCATCCTGGTCGAGCACACTTCTGTGAGGTGTTTACGTGTCAACGTCGACGGACACCTGTGGAAAACCAAGAGTCGGGTACATCGGGAGGCGGAACATAGCTGAGTGTCGGGCGCAGCAGCCCGACGATAGCGCGATGTACGCGCAACGTGTTATGGTACCTGAAGGATAGATGATCGTTAGCCTTATATACCTAGCCTCACAGACGACGCACCTCAGTCGCTTTCGCATTCATCAAGAGACTGAGTCCTTCCTACTCTCGTACCTAGCCCGCTCCGCGCTCGAACTTACTAAGTTCGAGCGTGGACACTGCCTGATCGCACCCCTAGCCCACGTTCTCTCCCTCCAGATCTCGAGCCACCCCGCCCTTCTCGTGGTCCCAGTACTTACATCGCACCCTCTGCCTGACCGCGTGCTAACGCGCCTCGTCCACGGGCTAGTGTCACTGCGACACACGTCCAGCATGCGCCAATGCATTGACTGCGGTAAGTCTTCCGCGCTGTTCATTCCCGTACGTCCTGCATTGCTGACGCGCAATCCATCCTCCCTGAAGTGCGTGTCCAGCGGAGCATCATCAATGGGCGAGCATGTGAGAGCGGGAGGGTGGGCGAGCTAGCGAAGAGGTGAGAGTGGGCATGCAGACGAATGGTGCGTGCGCCTGCGCGAGCAGACGAGCGGGTGAGACGGTTGAGACGGGTGGGTATGCCGAACTTCTCATTGACGACAGGTCGAGCGAGATGGTGGGCGAGCGGATGACAGGGCAAGAGGGACGAGTGGTAAGTGAAACAGTGGATGGGCGAGACGGCGGGTAATCAGAATGGCGGGTGAGCAGCGAGAGGGACGACGGGAGAGAGGGGCGGCGAAACAAGCGATATGGTGGGTGAATGGGACAGCGGGTCAATGGAAAAGCGGGTGAGCGAGCAAGTAAGTGGTCGAGCTAAGGGCGCAAGAGGACGGTGGGCGCGAGAGGATGGGGTGTGTTAGTACTAGTAGGTATGCAATTAATGACTCACCATCGATTTTCATGCCTCTGCTATCCTTTTGTGCGTCCGTCGCTCCTGCCCCTCATCCTTGTATCTCCTTCGTCTGTGCTTGTTGCGCTCGGCTTTTGCTTCTGGCGCGTTGCTGTTGGTCCGAGATGGTGGCAGCAGTCTCGGGAGGCGTTGAGAGTCATTAGCGCCGAGTTTGCGTTCGGCGCGCCTGAGGACCAGAAGCGCCGGTCGCGGTGGCGCATTTGCTCAGCCGTACTATTGAACTGGTGTGAGTATCTGTGTTTCCCGACACTATTCTTCTGCGCGATCCTAAATAATGCACAAAATACTACCTGAGACTCAGAGCTGAAGTCTTAATCTTCCACGCTGCGACGGGGAGGAGCATTAAGGCGGGCGCTTAGCAGCGACCTCAGGCGCCTACTGATGCTTGTGTTCTCTCTATTAACGTGTCGTGTACACTTGTATGTGCACGTCCATTACACGGTGCATCCTTCCTTCGTCCATTCTACTTGTGTGTTCGCATTCTTTTTCGTTTCCATCCTCTCTACCCCAACTTCATTTCATGTTCCGTGTCTTCCGGCACCTCTGTCTCTTCGAGTCTCGCCAGTGCAGTCCCATTCGTTCCGCGGGGCTCTCTTGAGCAGCGGTCACAGCACCGAGTTCACTGCCGGTCGCAGACCGCGTCACAGAGACCGTGCAAGCCCGGGTTGCACAGTCTACACCACACGGTTAGGACATGCCGAAGCTCCGCACGACACGCCGTGACACGTTCTGACCGTGCGTCTATCAGAGCCCGACGTCTGAGTACACGGGAGCCGCCCCCGGGCGGAACAGGTCACGGTAAGTACTCCATCCTGTTGTTCAGGCCATCTCACTGTCTCACACGGACTGACCAGGCCAACCAGCAGGGCCCACTCACCAAAACATGTAGGCTGTACGGCCCGGATTGACGGGTTACACCGCGGCAGCGTTGGTCAACAAGCAGAGCATCACAGGCCTTCAAGACACGTCCCGACCGCTGCTGCGTCCGCAGCCAGACTCGCCAGGCGATAATAGCATGTGGTGAAGACATGGGGGCGTCCCAGGAGGCAATTTGCCAACGGTTGTCGGTCCTAGTCACGTAGGTAGCGCGGGAGAGGCAGCACGTGAGACTGAGACGCACCGACACACGACACGGCGTCATGCAAGACGGAGTATGCGAGGCGGCTGTCGGACGTCCTAGGACACGGCACGAGGCCCTCGTCAGCCGAGCGTAGCGTGGCGAACCGGACCACTGGTCAGCACCTGCAATGTAGCAGAGCGTGATGCCGTCGAGGGTGAACGTACGTCTTGGTGGTGACGACCACTGGGTATGCGACGAAGCCGAGGCAAGCGCGGCAGAGGATGGCGGCCAGCCCGAGGGTGAGGTACTCAGACGAGCCGACTACGAGAGAACTCATGTTCAGGAACATGCAGGAGCCAACGGCGACCATGCTGTGTTGCGAGGACGATCCCAGCCAACACGTCAACCCATCTGAAGCGTGTCTTGTCACGTCCAGAAAGGCGCAAGTGGGGATGCCAGAGACGAGCGCGAGTGATTCGAAACTTGCCCGGGGCGTGGCGAGAGTGCTGGCGAAGACGGCCCTGTTGCTGAGGCACATGCAGACGTCAGCTGGGAAGGGAGATGGGTTGGCGAGGTACGTATACTCACAGATGCTTACTCGCACTCAAATATGCCTCCCCGGACGCCCGCTTGAAAGGCCCCGACGTGACACGGTCCAACATGTCAGACCGGAGACGGTTGGCTGCCCGCGCCGCCGAACGTCTGCGAACCCTAGCCTGCCCTGTCCAGGAGTGTTCCGCCAAGCACGGCCACGCAGTGTGCCGAGGAACATCGCGACGGTGATCGGCCTTCAACGTAGCATTAACAACATGTCCGCGCGAGCAAGGCTCCTCGTGACACTGGTGATTCACTCTACATAAGCCGGTCTCCCACTCCGTCGCTGCTTCCTAACGTTTTCTGCTTGACAGTGTACCACGAACCTGACGACCTGCGGTGGGATCACTACGCCCGACGCCAACGAATCCAATTACCACCCGGTCACCATGGTAGGTCCCCTCTAACACCACTCTTGAATGCTGACGACCTCGTTCCTGACGATCCACCAGCTATGGCATCTGCTGGCGCGACGTGTCATACCCCGCCTTCGATGGTCGCAGCGCGTGCAGCGCCGCTGACCACGACGATGTCCTTTGGTCCACCATAGCACTACGCGACGTCCCTGCCCTGCCCACGCCCGTCGAAGCGATGGTGCACTGTACCAACACTTCGACGTGCCTGGGCATCATCGGTGCGACGGCTTTATAGATGCGCGACGAGGGCAAGTGTCCGTCCTTGAGTGTGTGTACGCAGCTGACCGCATGCTCGTCCGGAGTGCGACGGTAAACCGACCGCGATTCGTGCTGACTGTATTACACGCTGGTGCAGCGAATGCCTATTGACATATCTTGCATTTCACTGACCCTGTACTATGTAGGACGTATGTCCGCGCGCGAAGAGCATCCGAAACAACCTCGGGGAGATTGATACACAGCACACCGCTCGTAGCAACACTCAGGAAGTACTCGATATGTATCTGCTCCATGTCTACGTTGATGTCTGCCTTCCGCCGTGACTACTCATACTAGAGCCCGTTGCCCCCCGAACACGATGCCGCGCTCATGCAAGGCAAGCCGGTTCAATGTGTGAGTGACACTTGCATTCCCGAGTCAAGCTTGTTGCTAACATTGAGGTTAGCTGCAGTTTTTAGACTGTTTGCTCAGCTGCGGGTCACGGTGCATCGACCTGCGCGCAAGATCGCACACTGCGGAGGCCACAAACTGGTCGTTCGGCGGGAAGATAATCATTCATCCCGTACAACCCGGACTACCTCGCATAGATACAGGGTACTCCCGGCGACGCACTGCGCGTTCTCGATTGGGATGTCAAACTCAAACAATCACGCCGAAAGGTCGCGGCATCGATTTTCGGAAGACGCATAATGGGTGGAGTCTGAGATGGATAGGCGACGTATATCGCCGGTCGCCGGGCCCTGCCAGTCAAGTGTTGAGGCGCAGCAACAAGAGAGTCGACGGGCAGATGTGGCAAGTACGACTGTACGTCGCAGTCGGTGAAAGTGTTCTCGTAGAATAGACAAAGATGTTCTATTTGCACGGCACTCCAGATGACCCTGAGGCGATATGCAAGTGAAAGTTGAGTCGGTGTAGCTACATATTACAGAAACAAGTTTGGGTACCTAGCTTGTAATAAAAGAAGCGAGTTAATCCAGCGCAAAGTCAGACTCTCGCTATCAGCGCGACCAGCCCATGGATGAATGACATCTCGGAGCTCTGCCAGAGTATTGGATAGATTGGTAAGGGCTGGATCCTCCAAAGCTTGAACTGGTACTTCGTTCATGTGCTCTGGAGGACCTGACCTACCAATCCATGATGACCAACCATCATCGTGAGCATTATTCGCATGATGCGAGTGTAATAGCCTCTCCTCGCGGAGCGCTTCCCAGTCAACTCCATACACCTCCAACTCCTCTTCGCTCAGAGCCTCTTCTGGCAACTGGTCACCCCGCACACCATGAACGAGCATGTCAAAGCCAAACATGTCTGCTGGAGAGCAATTCGGACCATTGCGGATTTGGATCCGGTGGTGATTCCAGCCTTCAGCAAAGAACTCGAGTTCCGCATTGATGTCATCAAGGAAAAGGTATTGGAGCAACCAGATATGGAGGTCACTCTGCGGGTCGAGGCCGTACCGTAGCTCCAGCTGCATGAAGAACTCTGCCCATTTTGATCCGACCTGTGCAGTGACGTCAACCCACAGGCGCTCAATGCGCACATTGTGTATGCTTCTGCGGGGCAATGTAAATATTGTCCGATGATACTGTGTGCAGTACATACCTGCCCCAAATGTATGACCCACGCTGCCCACCTCGGTTCGCTTCCATCCACTAGGCCACTGCCAGATTCTCGACTCCATGATCTCCCCGCACCCGAGATGGGACACCAAAGACATACACCGCCTGCAGAAACAGCAGCAGCACTGTAGCAGCCCGATTATTGTTATGCGCCCGGAGCGCGGCAATCAGCCGGGAGTAGCCATCAATAAAGCCATGTATGACAATTTTCCACCGAATAAGACCTGTTGGAGGGTATGAGCACTTGCGATTCTCACATGAACGACGACTCGGAGCGCACCATGTTGCCCGTCGTGGTGCCACAAGGCATTTGGCCCTGCGACTTGGTATTTCCGCCTGCGAATCCGGATCCGCTCGAAGACCCGGTGAACAGGATCAATGCGGAGAAGAGATTCGCGAATTCGAGTGCGAGGAATGCGATGGCCCAACCTTCGCAGCATCCCATCGAGCATTGCAAGTCCCGCCCGAATGTAGTGCTGCCGCAGGCGGAAGATCAAATCATCAAGTTCACTGTCAGTGAGAGTAGACAGTGGACCTGTATACGACGCGACCTGCGGCTGAGATTCAGGCGGCCAAGCGCGCACAGGATGGAGGAGGTCATCGTCTGCTCCTTCTTCATGTGGCTCGGATGTCTCACTAGACGATTGTACGAGGGGAAAGGGGCTAGCTTGTGGTTCGGCGATTCCATACTCCAACAGCGCGTTGCGGACGACAGTGCGACTAACTTGCAGAAACTGCGCAATACCGGATGTGGACCGCTGCTGATAGGCCCACGCAAGCCAGTCGCGATCAATGACATATCGGGGGCGGCCGCGGCCACCGGTGTGCTCCTCGGCCAGGATAATGGGCCGGCCATGGTGGGACCGGTCGACTGCGTCACGATACTGCATTCGAATGTCGAACTGCATCGTCGAAAGCCCATTTTGTATAGTTTGCAGATCATCGCGGGGAAATACCGACACATGCTACAGCAATACATCATCATTGTGCACCAAGTTCTGATTTTTAGGATTACTCACCTGGTGGACGAGCTGCGAGAATTGGTCCAGGTCGTCTCCAAGGCGCTCAAGAACAGTTGAATCGGTCGGAGCCGACATAGTGGCCTGGACAGAGGTTACATATTGATTGAATCGGCTATAGAACTCTCCCCGAAGGTCGAAGGAACCTGCTGGACTCGTCTGACTGTCCATCACAGCACTTCGCAGATCTGCTTTTTCTGTTTAGAGATCAGCCCTGCCTCTAACACCAAAGACATCGCATACAAGGAAATACAATGGTCTTGCAACTGGATATGTCCGAGTCGAGGTATGTGAATGGTACTACGGTGGGTGTGCAATGAGCCTCCGATGCGCCCGACACCAGCCTTCAGTTACTTCGTGACTCACTACAAGCACACAGAAATAAGCAATGTTTTGACGAATCACAATCCTGCCCGTAATCAATTGATCACCCAGCGCAGAAAAGGCTCAATGGGTAGTGCAAATGAGCACGAATGAGCACAGGCACCACTCAGAGCTGCTGGGAATGCTGCAGTTATTTCTTTGAGGGCCCGGGCGCGCAGCAGCTGCACCGGGAGTTCGAGGCGCCCAAACCGTGGGAACGCAGGTGGCCCTTGCGCGCGACGCGCGGCCGGCCTCTTCTCTCCCTCGCAGCCTCTCCCTCGCAGGTCACCCGCCGCAGAGCAGCGTGTCGCGGTAACCAGCCAGCGTGGTCTTCATTCTGACCCTTTCGGGACGAATGCTGCACCCCTGGCTGCTCTGCCCTCGCCCTGTTCGCCATTGGCTGGGTGTGCCAGCAAGGCAAGGCTGCCACCACCTCGCCGCGGCCTTCGTGCTGCAGCGCGCGCACCTCCAGTGCTGCCGCATCAAGAAGGTAAGCTCGCCGGGTTATCAAGCCAGCTGCCGCCCACTCATTTGAAGTGCCAGCAGCTTCGACTTGCTGCGGGCGCGGCTGCGAATGCGCAAGCCTGGCAGTCCAGGCGCTTGCCGCCCGCTGCCCTGTCGCGCCCCTCGCTGCCCTTCGGGAAACACCCGGCATGCGCTCGCCCATCCACTGCATCATGCGGTACATGCGAAGCGCCGCACCCGCGCCTCTTTCGCCCGGTGCACCTTCGGAGGACAACGCGTGCGACGTCTCCCAAGGGCGACACTGCCCCTCGCTCAGCAAGCTCGACCCGCCCATTTCCAAGGATGCGAACGCGAGGGACCTCAGCTAACCGTTCAGCGTGCCGGGCTTGGCAGCGCAGGTGTGGAAGGATTCTGGCGCGAGATCGAAGGCCAACTTCGGCTTCGGGCTAGCCAGCAAGGGCCCGGGCAGCCCCCACCTTCCTTCGGCGCGAACAGGCCTCGGTGCGCGCCGCCCCTCCGCTGCTCGCTGCGTGGTCCGTGCGCATCGCAGCATAAGGTAGAGGACGCCAGGTACCACCCCCCTTACGTAATCAATTACATAATCAATTTACACGGCCAAATCCCAGCCTCAGAACCGATGTAACATAAGCGCCCGATAGCAGACGAGAGGAGGAGGAGGAGGAGGGTGTTACGAATGCCTATTTAGTTCTTTACAGTCATCCCTGATCTGTGCGACGAAACTCGATGGTAGTGTGCGATGTCCGTGGTATTTTCGGTTAGCCCAGTAGGCCTCCGTGCCATCGAGACCTTGCTGATATGCAGAGATGAAGCGCGCAGAGCGATTTGCATATCTACGGATGTCCGAAATCAACACAAACAAAGGATGGCAGGGATAGACTAGATCACTTACCTTACAATGCGAGTCCACGGAACAGCATCAAGGCATGCCTTGACATTCTCCCTCATCTGCTGCATGTCAGATGTCACCGGGGATAAACGGTAAAGGTACTTTGATGCACCCCAATACTGCTCGATAAAGTTCAATTCTGGATGAAATTTGGGATAGAAGTCACAGATATGACCGCGACATTCAATCAGCTCTTCCAGCTGAGACTTCTGGCTCACAAAGTCTGGCTGTGTGAATAGAAGACGGCGGCAGCAGCAATCTGTCCTGCCAGATTCGCACTTGAATCCGACGCACTGGGCTTTCAACCCGCTGTCTGGCCATAATCCACGCTCCCGGATGATGACCTCCATGCCCTTGAACCATCCGGGGTGCTGAGGGTCATCATCCGGAAAGTAGAAATCTTGCGGTTCGCCACTGGGAAGCTGACCATGACGCATGCGGGTGCCGCCCTTCGGTACCCACGTCTGCGATGGGTTCTTCGGCATGTAGCGTGCGGACAGGGCGTCCGGCGCTCGCTTCTGGTGACTGGGAGCATTATCGAAGAGGAAGAGTCCCGTAGCAAACCCGTTTGTCTTCTCCTCAAAGACATCGATTGCATTATCGACCTGTGCAAGTAACTCCTCGGTCGCGAAGTAGCCATCACGGTTTTTCCCCGCTTCAAAGAATACTCGTGCCTCTCTACATGCAACATGCCCAATCAGTTGCGCATTCAATCGCATGAAAATTTGTTTGTGGCAGACTTACTCATCTCCATGTGTGAGTCGACCCCATTCTACTGTCAAAAAATCGGACACCATTAACGACGAACCCTCGCCTTTGCGGACCGGCTTTGGACGTTCGGAGCTGTGGGTCCATTTCGTCTTTCGGCGGTCATGGGCATAGAATGTTGATTCATCCTGGGTCGCCGCTATGAGCCGGAATGGGCGACCACCAGGTATTGGGAAGCCTTTCGGGATGTGGCAGATGTTGCCATCATTGTCGTAAGTCACCATCCGCTTTTCATACTCCTTCCAGCGCTCAACAAACTTGCTGCGGTACTCGACAACATCGCTGCGTTCATGGCCGTCAATGTACATGCCATTCGCGAGCCTTTTGTAGCGCCAGTCGAGCTTGTGCAGCCACCGACGTGCCGTCCGCTCGGAGATCGTTAACTTGCCACCGAGCTTGTCGCGCATGTCCGGAGTTGATACAAAGTCAACGATATCTTTTGCGCGGATGTAACCGGTTTTCGCGATGGACATGAGGTGAGCTTGTATTGCTGCGGAGAGGTCCTCGTCGTCAAGGATTGAACGGTGTGGGCGACAGTATCGGTGCAGCGGGAGCTTGTTGGAGTTCAGATACTGATGGAGCCACCGTCGAATTGTTCGTGCGTATTCGGAGCTGCGTCCAGCGGCTTTTGCTGCGAGAACTGATGACTCCCGCCATGTGTAGGTGAGAGCCGGGTCAAGATAGAGGTTGAGAGTGCCAACCATTGCCGTGATGCGGCTGCGGAAGACAACATCAAGTTTCTTGTCTTTCGACTTTAAGGTGAGTCGAGTCTGTGCTGCTTTGAGAGCTGGGAAATCCCGGTATGACAGGACATTCAACGCATCATCAATTGCGGTCTCGGGTTCCTCCGAGCCGCCAGACATGCTGCGAGCTTGGCGTAAGTCGCGAAGCAGTTCATCGACTTTGCGGCGAGCCTCCACCACAGCGATCTCAGGCCCGAGGCGGTCTTGTTCGGAGTCACTCGGCTCGTCGTCACAGATTTGGGTCATGGCTGGTGAGTCTTCGACTACACTCGCAAACTAGCAGGGCAATGTTAGAATCTAGCTCACAGATACAAAAGTGCATGTATGCTCACCGAAGTCTCGTCTTCAGAATCAATGGTGGAGCCTGAGGCCGGCCACACTGGCTGCGAAGTTGATTGCTCGCCTGTGGCGTCTGAGCCCGTGGACTCGGAGTTGTCATGAGGGTGCGTGTTCGTAGACTGTAACGGGTCTATTCGGGTGTCATCAAGACCTACCCGTTATAGTATATCTTATCATGTATGTTTGGCTATGTTTGCTCTCTCGTCTCGTATGGCGCGCCAGCGCACTTACCTTAGCCTTAACTACCTCACTATTACTGCCTAAAGATGCCCTATGCGTATACGATACTCTCCTGAATAGAGATTGGATACACTGCATCTGCGGGCGTGATTTGAGTGTTACACTTTTTTGCAGTCCTCTGCTTCTCTCGAACAGACTTCTATTCTGGGGAACTACTACTGGCAACAAACTCTACAACTCTCGAACTTGAACTCGAACCTATGCTTTTTTGGAACACTCTAGTCGACCTCGCAATATCTCAAGAATATGGCCGAGTCGACAACCAACACTTCCGAGCCCACGCGCAGCAGCCGCGGGTCCCGAAGTGGAACCCGCAGCAGGCTGAAGGCGTTGCGCGCGGAAATCCGAGCTAAGCTCGCCGCGAGTCAAGAGCGGCTGAACGAAGTGCTCGCGGAATCCATCGCAAGTCAACAGCGAATGGAGGCTGCCCTCGTAGAGGCAGCCGCGAGCCAACAGCGGATCAACTCCGCTCTCGAGGAGTCACAGCAACTCCAAACGGACTTGCTGGAATCGGTCGACAACGCGTTGACCGAGGCCAGCAGCCGTAGCAGGTCTTCCCGCTCGAAGACCGCCCGGACTGAGTCCTCCGACCCAGAGAACTCAGCCGGAGCACTCACGGAGCAGGTAGCATCCGACCGCAAGGTCGAATGCGCACCGCGCTCTGAGCAGCTCAAGCCCGAAGTCGAGCTTGCTCAGAGCCGCCCGGAGATCCCGTCTCCGCCTGCTCCAGCCCAGCCGACGAGCTCGGCACCACTGTCAAGAGTGGTGCACGCGCTAGGCTCGACGGCGCCGCCGTCGCCGAGCCTGAGCCCGAGTTCAACGAGCGAGAGGCCGAGCCGACCCGTATCCGCGCCCGAGAAGGGATAGGTACACAACTCAACGGTGTGCCCAGCGAGAACGGGACGGAACTCGCAAGTTCACGCGTCGCGCGCTCAGAAATGAGCCGCGACATAAAAATATTATATTCGAGTCGAGCAACGCGCTCGACGTGAGCAACGACGCGCTCGACACGGCCGGCGACGCGCTCGACACGAGAAGTGTTGAGCGTCACGAGCCCGTGTCGGCGGTGAGCGCTCAGAGAGCTAGCGCCCAACGCTCTGCTCTCGACCGCCACCACCTCGCCGACGACCTCCCTCCGGGCACCCGTCTCGACCGCCAGAACGCGCATCAAGACGCGTGTTCTGTCCCAACGGGCAGGAACGCGCGAATCCGCGACTGGCTAGCTGAACTCCCGTCAGTTCAGTTAGCAGCGCGCGAAGACCCTGCAGGCGACGCAAGACCGCCGTCTCCTTCCTCTCCCGGGCCTCCAACTTCATCCGCGAGACCTCCGTTCGATCCCCTCTCCTCTCCTCTCTACCCTGGCGACTTCTATCCGGATCTTTGCGACCCAGGCGACATGCAACAAAGCCGCGCGGCCCAGGACTCGCACAACGCGCGTGCAAGTCCAGCGCCGAGCCACAAGGTCGCTCAGGCCACCGAGAACGCCGCGAAAGGGACGCAGAAGGAGGAAGGGGAGAAGGGGAGGAAGAGAGAGGAGGGGGAAGGGCGCGGGACGAGCATGGAAAACGAGCACGACGGCTCGAAAACCGCAGGTACGCCTTCGCTGGCCGTCCCTGCCTCGCCGCCTCCGCTCCCAGTGCCCGCGCCAGCAGGCGTATCGACGAACGAGAAGCTCGTCGTGCGTCCTGCTGGTCACCAAGACGGCACCTCTGCTTTCCGGGACGACTCATACGTCGTACCCACCGCCTTGGACGGTACCACGGCAGACGCACAGAGCTGCGCGTCCGACGTGCCCGTTCCATCGCCACTGCCCGCGCCAGCAGGCGTATCGACGCACGAGAAGCCCGTCGTGCGCCCTGCTGGCCACGAAGACGGAACATTCGTCTCCTGGGACGACTCCAGCGTCGTACCCGACATTCTGCAGGGTAGCCCGTCGGACGTACATTGCTGCACGTCTGACGTACCCCGTCCTTCTACGAACCGCTGCACAGCGTGTACATCGAGCCTACTACTCGATGTACAGGTTGTCGAGGAGGACGACGCTGCGCCCGGCGTACTCGCAAATGTACCCGGCGCGCTCGCCGACCTCTCATGCGCGAGCGACGGCCCCGAGGTACACCCTGCAAAGGTGCACCCGGTACGCACGTCACCAGCCGCAGTGCCCGCGTTGGGAGACAACACAACGAACATTGAGTACGTTGCGTGTCCCTCCGACGTTGAAGACCGGGTACTGGGCCTGTGCAGTAGCACTACAAGTGTGCCTGCTGCTCATACCTCGCGAGACGGCGCGTCTGGAGAGTCGTCGAGCTCTGCCAGGCCGTCTCCCTCTGTTTCCTTACCACCGCACGCGGCGGATACGTCGAGCCTGTCGCTCGATGTATCCCCCGATGCTTTCCTTCTGGATGCGAGCGACGCACTTCCGTCCGCGCTCATCGCCATCCAGCACGCCCCTACTTGGCGTAGCGACGCGCCCGGAGAACACGCTAGTTCTACCGGGTCGTCCTTTTCTTCTTCTCTACCATTTCGCGCTATGCGTACGTCGAGCCTTCCGCCCGACGTACACGCAACCGAGTCCTGGGACGCGCGCGACGCACCCTCAAGCTTGCTCGCCGCGACCCCTCAAGCTTCCATGTCGACATTTTCACGTCCAGTGCCCACACCAACGCATGGTACAACGAGCATCGAGCTCGCTGCACCCGGTGTTGATGACCTCACGGAGCCACTGTATCCGTCCGACGGCCTGACTAACGGGCCCAGCGCCGTCACGACGCACGACGTGTTCGGCATGCAATCGAGCATGACAGACGCGTATTTTACTTCTATCTCTCATCCTTTCATTGCAACATCCGCACGTCATACAGGGAGTACAACGAGCTCGAGGTTCGATGTAACCACTGTCTGTGACCGTCGGGCTCCCGTCTCGACGCATACGCGTCTGCTGCCCACACCGATGAATGGTACCACGAGCATCGAGCTCGCGGCAACAAGCATCGGCGACAGTCCTGGGGTAGCAAGTCCTTGTAACGGCCTGGTTACCGAGCCCAGCGGCGTCATGACGCACGACGTGTTCGGCGTGCCACACAGCACGACCGACACGTCTCCTTATTCTATTACAACACCTGCTCCTCGCACAGAGAACACGCCGAGCTCGAGGCTTGACGTGCTCACTGTCGACGAGCCCAGCAACACGCGCGAGATACGCCCAAACGTGCTCGCCGCGGATTCGAAACCCCACGTACTGGGTACGTCGAGCAACAGCTCGCTCGACGTACACTGTATTAGTCCAATTCCTTCTGCAATTTTGGAGGAGGGGGAAGGGACCGTCCACGGTTCTGAGTCCGAGCATCAAGACACAGGACACGCAGGTCATATGCGAAGGATCCTGACCGACGTGCAGAGAAGCATGTCGGTCAGCCTATCGACACCTAGTGTACCTGTGGTGCTCGCTGCGTCCAGCGATGCGACCAGCGTGCGATCGAGCACGCTTGGCACATCCACCTCCACCTCCAAGACTGGGACTTGCAACCACGACCAGGTCGTCGTCGACGTACTCAGAAGCATGTCGGCGACGTTTCCTTCGTCAAGGTGCAAGTCAAGCTCGGTTCAAGCTACACTGAGCGAGACCGTCGGCATGCGATCATGCATGTCCGACGCATCCGTCTCCACCGCCAAGACGAACACTCGCAACTTTGACCAGGTCGCCGTCGACGTACCTCGAAGCACGTCGACGACGTCTCCTCCGTCAAGGTGCAAGACCATCGTCACTGCTACGCCCGGCGACGCAGCCGGAGTGCAATCAAGCACGCTCGGCGCGTCCACCTCCATCGTCAAGACAGGTTTGTCGAGCACACAGAGCTTGTCAGCCAACGTACTCGACGAGACTGACCGGGACAAGTGCTCGACGAAGGGCAGTACATCCAACCTGAAGGATGTACTGACTCCGTCAGCAGCCGCCTCGCTCCACGTATCCGACAAGGCTGACCCTTGCGACCAGGCCGTCGCCGACGTACCCAGAAGCACGTCGGCCACGCCTAGCTCGTCAAGACACAAGGCTAGCTTGGTCAATACCCCGTCCAACGATGCAGACAGCATGCGATCAAGCATGGCCGTCGCGTCCTCCTACGTCATCAAGGTGCCATCGTCGAGTACAACGAGCCTCGCACTCACTGTACACGGCGAGGCCCACACCCACGACGACGACGCGATCGACGCGCTCAGAAGCACGTCCACCAGTTCATCGACATCGCTGCCCACATCGGTTTCGGCAACACGCGAGGCTCACGACGGGTCTGACAAGATAGACCAGCGCGAGCCTGAAGGCGTGAAGACCCGGCCTCTGGGCTTGTCATCTAGCACACGGACCCGCAAGGACTCTACGTCCCTTGCAGGCCGTGTCGATGACGAAGACGTGCGCGAGCACGAAGCTCCGTCGATGGTTCTGCAACCAGACCTGTCATCTGGTACACGGACCCGCAAGGACTTGGTGTCCATGGCAGGCCGTGTCAATGGCAAAGACACACGTCCATGCAGGTCCGACCTCAACGTGTCTGCATCGAGTCGCTATGCGTCGGGTACCCGCCGCACGTACGAGGACCCGACCTTGTGCGTGCGCGGTACGCTAACCTCCATATCGGAGACCACGCCCTGCGATGCAACCGGTGTACAACCAAGCGGCGCGTCTGCGTCCACCCCTAAGGCCGGACCTTGGTCGAGGGTACTCAGTTCACTGCTGGCACCTCCTTCGCCACCGGCTCTCCCTATCCCGCAGCCGAAGTGCTACACGACGAGCCCGTCGCTCGTCGTGGGTACATCACGCAGCAATAGCGCCCTGTCGGATGCACCCAAGAGCATATCCGACATGTACATCGCCAATGCAATGCCCAGCGACGCGATTGGCGTACGATCCAACATGACCGACGCGTCTGACACCATCGTCAAGACATCCTCGTCTCGTATGGCGAGCACCTCACTCACCGTACACGGCGAGCCCAACGCTTGCGATGTTGTCGCCATCGACGTACCTCTGAGCACGTCGATCGACTCATCCGCATTGACGTCTGCCACTGGTTCGACACCGCGAGAGGCAGACTCGCCTACACTGTCTTCAAGACATCACCGCATACGGAGAGCTCGTTGCTCAACGTATCCGGCGAGATCAACACCGGTGACAAGGCTGCAGTCGACGCGTTCAGAAGCATGTTGACTGCCTCCATGTCAACGGAATGTAAGTCTCCCGAGTCGACACTGGCTGTGTCGTCCGGCATCAAGGATCCGACTACGATGGACGAGTGCTCAGCGAAGGACAGTACATCCAACTCGAAGGATGTACTGACTTCGTCGGCAGCCCCATCCTCGAGTACTGTAACTCGTGCGCAAGACAAGCCGTATCACTCGAGCTCGTACGAGCGGTACAGGCCCCCGCACTACGTGATCAAGCTCCGATCCGTGCGCACAAAGAGTCGACCTCGGACGTGCGCGGTACATCCCCCGTCAAGATGCCGTCGCCGAGCACAGCGAGCTCGTCGACACCACGGCACACATTAGCCTCGACAACACGCGAGGTTCGCGACAAGACCGCCCCGCGCGAGCACGACGGCGTGAAGGAAGGCAGTACACCCACTCTGTCGGATGTACTGTCATCCTCACGTCAGTCAGCCTCGTCGAAGACTAGGAAGCCGGGCAGGTCGTCCGACACTCAGACCAGCAAGTCGGTCAGCTTCGCGACGAACGAGAAGCTTGACAAGGCCAATGAAGACGAGAAGGGCAGTACACCTGAGCCAGGTGTACTGACTTCTTCGCGATCCACGGCCCGACCGACATCAAGTACGAGTCAACGCGATGGCCAAGACCTGCGCGGACGCACGTCCACCTCGACGCACCCATGTCGAGCCCCTACTTGTCGGATACCCGCCGCACGCACGAGGAACCGACCTCGCGCGCGCGCACGACCTCGACCGCCAAGACCGCCAAGCGGGTCGCCGAGCAATCGACGAGGCACAGTACGCCCGAGTCGCCGGACGTACTGACCTCATCGTACTCGATGGCCGAGCTGGAATCAAACCGCCTGGCGCTCATCGCCCGATACTCGTCAGCTAGCAAGTGGGCGAGTACAAGTACAAGTACAGCACAGACTGAGTCACCACGTCCGTCAGACATGGTGGCCACGTCTTCCCGTACGCACACGGACCAGACATCGCGTCCGAGGAGGAACAATATGTCCACGACGGGCATACCGACCTCGTCGCACTCGACAGCAAGGCCGGCGACGTCGACAGAACGCTCACGTCCGCTGACGGAACGTGAACAACCTTCCGCGCGACCAGGCTATCGCCGTATCCACGAGGATTCAACCTCGCGTGTACGCGACAAGACTGTCGCCTTCACCGATTACCGGGGAGGTTCAGTCCAAAGGGGGGAAGGGAGCGGCACGGCAAATCGTGACCGCTTGACTCGGACGAATACCAGTACATCGAGTCGCGATGTACTGGGGTCGGAACGAGTAGACGAGACACATGTGGTCTGGACATCGAGCGCGAGGCTTGATGTACAGACCCATGTACCTGCGACGACATTCTCGAAGCCGAGCATGTCGCGTGGTATCTTCGACATGATTGGTACCATTCCAACAGCGGGCGCGCGCTCCGAGTATATTGATGATACTCGGTGGCCGACTGCTGAGCACCTGCGAGCCGAGTGTTTCAGTTTTGTGACCGACCGGTTCGAACTCAAGCTGGCTCAGGCTGCGAAGGCCGAGCAAGCTGGGGACTGGAAGGCATGGGCTGAACTCAAGGTCAGCGGCCTCGACTGGGGAGATGTCCTCAATGACATGTCTCCGCGACCGGAGTCGTACACCCGAGCGGCTCAGAGAGCCCGCGATCACTTCCAACGGGCTGTGGAAGTGCGGCCGATAGACTACGAACTATCGTGGTCCGAGCCTCGGTTGCTACGACCACTCCGTGAATGGGTCTATGCTCAGCTCTGGGATCAATCAGTGCCCTTCGTAGCTACTTACCAACCAGCAGTCGATGTTACTGCTGGTAGGTCAGTATTCTATGGCATGGGTGGTGGATTTGTCCCGACTTCGACTCGGAGTCAATCAGATGGTGATGAGTCTTACGATTCCACCCCTGACATACCATCTGACCACGATGATGTTGAGTCCGAGCACTCTCAGGCTTCGGAACATGATGGTGGTCCAGGTGATGACGAGGTCGACTCAGTAGTAGTCTCTGATGACTATTATGAGTCAGACTCGTATGACCATAGCTCACCTATGGCCTCGTCTGCATCTGGTGCTTCTGCATATTCTGCCGAAGACTATGATGACTATGATGACGAGGATGGTGACTATGATGATGATGATGGTGGTGACTACTACTCAGAGTAGTAGTCCGCTTTTTGAGGCTCTCCTGTATGCCTGAACACATTGTATGTTCAGGTGCAGGCGAGTAGTACGCTGGCGCGATGATATGTTTTCTTTTCTTTTATGTTTCTTTCATACCTGTTGCAGTATGTTGTACCACAGATGGTTGAACATACTCAATGCCCACGAGATCATGCTGTGTACATCCATATGGGATGTTCACTACATTGATTGCTCTATCTCGGGTACTTTCAGGATGTAGTCAGCTCACGGAGACCCTGTGGGCACTACATAGATTGCTGTGTTCCGAGACCCGGCCCACAGTTTATCTTACCTGTACCTGAGGTGAGTAATCTCTTACAAGAAGATATGCATGGTATGTTCTCTTCATTGTCTTTCGCTGGGACTCGTGAGACGAGTCCAGTGGGGGAGAGTGTAACGGGTCTATTCGGGGGTCATCAAGACCTACCCGTTATAGTATATCTTATCATGTATGTTTGGCTATGTTTGCTCTCTCGTCTCGTATGGCGCGCCAGCGCACTTACCTTAGCCTCAACTACCTCACTATTACTGCCTAAAGATGCCCTATGCGTATACGATACTCTCCTGAATAGAGATTGGATACACTGCATCTGCGGGCGTGATTTGAGTACGTTACACTGCCCCAGGAATAAAGTCCGGTGAAAACTTGGGCAGGCAGTCTCGCTGATGGCCGTGGATGTGGAAGAGGCCGATTCCCCAAAATATCAACACCATTAGCGGCCACGTCAAATGCTTCGAAGCCTTCGTAAACCGAGGAACAGCATTTTTGCTATACTGACAGGCGATGTCATACATCAGAATGAAGGTCTGCAGGCCGGCGTAGAACTGAAAGGCCTGGGAGAGTGCATAGTCCATGTTCATTTGCCTGGGTAGCGAAGGCGTGTCAGAAGCGAAAGAGTACGCTGGTGGGCGGCACACACCGCTCGCCTTTTTGAAAATCGACCACTGCATGGGGAACAAAACAGCCATGCCTCGCGCATGCTACTGCTCCGATACCGGTGGCCTCCATGTCGTGGCGATCGGCATTAGCCTGGTTGACGGCCCGGTGCGCATGACAGCTCGATTTCTCCGCAAAGTCAGTGCGCGCGTGTTCCAAACGATGGAATGCGCACCTCTCGAACCTCTACGGCCTCTTTGAGGTGGCATTTGTAGGGCTCTTCCGTTACCATAAATCCATGACCGTCGGCAAGGGACACATCCTCTTTTGGGCTTCGCATTTTTAAATGCTCAGCGCTGAAATTACCGTCCATAACGAATGACTGTGTGTATTTCCACCTTCCAATGGTGAGTACGGTGATTTTTAATACGCGACGTACTCACTGGTTGGCTTCCCGGTCCCAGCCGTCCTTCAGATTGACACCGGGTCGCGGACACGCAACACATCCCAATGCAAGATCCCCGGGACCTACGGGGCCCCGTCCGTGGCCATATCCATGCCATTTGCGATATTTGAGATTCCGCCACTGCCGACTGGTCCGCAAGAGCTCTCTGTATCGATCCTGGTGCAAGTGAGACAAATGACATGGGAGGTTCAGCGGAACGTACAGGAACACGGGCCGGAAAGGCGTTGCTGGTAAGCCGTCGCAGTCGCTCGAAGTAGCTTTGAGCCGCAATGCCAGAAATCTTGTTGGCCAACAAGAAGTCGTCAAGTACTCGGAAGGTGAAGGCGGTGCGGGGGGCAAGCACGGAGGCCGGATAGAGTCCGAGCGCGAGAAGCTGCCGCGGTTTGCTGTCGGGCTTCGAGCACTGGCAGAACGTGACTCGAACATGGTGGACCCCTGTAACATCGACTACGGTAATTTTGTGACACAACCCTTCCCCGCTAATCAGGGAGAAAAGCGGGCACGGTGCGCCTCCATGTCCGAGAAAGAGGCGGGCGCCAACATTGTACAATGAGCTTGTCTGAAAAAATCCTTGATTGGAGTCAGAATCATTTCCGACCCCGTTATAAGTACATACCGCACTCTCCAAGCACAGGCCCTTGCTGCCTCGAGGGCTCTGCGGGAAAGAGATCGCTTTCCACATCCTCCCACTCGGACGCCTCGTCAGGCTCCTGGACTTCGGGGTCAGCTGGCAACGGACCGTCTTCGGAAATCCAACGCTCCACCCGATGCAGGAAGTCTCGCTTATGCTCAGTGACGCAGCACCCTGTACAAAAGCTCGGCTGGCCCATGCAGTCAATGCATCTCCAAGGACTCCATTCTGCGTTGCACTCGGCGCACCGCCGCCTCTCGCGTGGAGCTTCCAGATCAATAAGCCGTTCAAGGAAGTCCTCGCGATGCGGGAGCCATTCCCTCATAAAGTCCGCCTGCGTCTGCGAGAAATTAGCACGGCGAAAGGACGACCAGCTATAACACGCACCGAGCCGGCCAACCTGGTCTTCGCTCGTTTTCGGGCATGCCCAGGAAGTAGGTGCGCGTTTGCAGGGTCCCCAAAGTCGAAGTTCGGAATGTCGTCGACTGCTGGTTCCGATGGAAGTGGCTGCGAGGACAGACCGGTCGTGGACGGCCCAGAGGCAGATGGCCCGGCGATGGGTGCATCGATTTGCGTTCTGCCTGTAAACCTTGCGGGCACCAGTGAATATGTTTCCTCGTCGACGTTTCGGTAACGCGCGTGCGCATCACCTTTGCCCGCGGCTTCACTCCGGCCTGTATGATACGTCGCGACATCGTGGGATGAGCAGAGCAGCGATGGCAAAGCCAACCGTGTGATTCAAACAAAATTGTGACGTGGCGCTGCTCCCTCGCCGAACCCAGTGAGGCGAGACCATTGGACGGCCGACCGTCGGGTGAAGGACGCAAGGGCGCGACGGGTCGTTATGAATACGGCCTTATGCGCTTTCAGTTAGACCGTACAAAGACCACAATCGATTTCCAGACGGACTCCCAAGCGCAAAAGTTCAAATACATTAATGCCCGCGCGCTGAAACACTACACTACGTCTACGCCGCGGCAACCTGGTAGCGACGCCTGTGCTGCTCACAAAGGTCCGTCACGTACCTTCGGACGACCTCTGCCTGCGCAGGCGTCGCGGACACGCCTGCATGAGCCAGGAGAATACCTGGCCCGTCGATCGCGACCACAGGAGCTTCGTCACCGTCAAAACCACTCCATCCGACCTGATAAGCGTCTCCGGGCTCGCCCTTCCACAAGTGAGTAGAAGAACAGGCCGCAAAAGTACAAACTCACCATTCGCTCGCGGGCAGCTCCCTGCGCTGGGCGTGTCCGGGGAACCACGGCTGCATGTCCTCAATGATCCAGTCAATCCGCTCAAACAGACCCTCCAGCCCGATGGAGCGCGACGGCGTTGCGATGGCGCCACTTGGTCTATTGTAGACGGGCTGTGGCAGGTCGACAACGGGGATGGAGGCGGCGGAGTACGGCGGTGGTGGAGGGTCGTCAACGCAGGCGTCATCCACGCCGGTCTGCGTCGCCTCGGCACCGACGGAGGGGGTGGTGGAGGGAGGGCGCGGGCGACGGCCGGAGGTGCGAGAGAGGCCGGACTGACCGTGAAGGCCGGACAGAAGACCGTGCTGGCCGCGGAGGCCTCGGCCGGAGGGGTCATCGCGCCGCTGGACTGCCAGGGCTTGGGGCGAGGGCCACGCACACCCGCCCCCGCCGGGTTTGAGTCGACCGTGCACGCAGCTGCGGGAGGGACGGGCGCGGGGGGTGTCGCATGGAAGGCCGTGGCGCGTGGGCCAGGACGGATTGCGCGGGGCGCGTCAGAGGGCGAGGGCGTCGCGGAGGTGGCGGGAACGGCCGAGGCGGACGGCCTGAAGGAGGCGGGGGCGCGAGGGCCGACAGGAACGGCGGGAAGACGGCGAGGGGATGGGCGCGACGAAGCGGGCATGAGTGCGGGGTGGGGGAGAGACGTTGAAGTCCGGTTGATGGACTGGAGGCTTAAGTGATGGGCAAACCGCGCAGCCACCATCAGAACAGTCACATGCCGTTCAGACGGCCTGTGATCTGATCATCTCGGCGAGCGCTCGAGGATCACGGTCTTCGATTGCTAGCGCCCGCGGCCTCCCGGCGCCTGCACGGCCTTCCGCGCTGATTTTCGAAGACCGGGCTGGCGCGGAAGCCGCACGAGGCCTCTGCCTGCACCTCGGCGGAGACTGCATTCGGCACGCCGCCGAGATAGAACGGCATAAGGCGGAATCTTATGCCTTTTAGTTGACAGCCGGTAAGTTGGGCAGCATTTCGTTTGCGTGCATTTCCAACGTCGTACGCACTATGCCGGCCTCTGAGTCGGTGGCCTTGAAGTCCGGAACAGGCGCGTTTTTGACGCATTTGCCACACTATGTACATTCGATATTGAATACAATACGTACAGAACGTCGCATATTCACGCTGGTGGCGCGTACGCTCCCGGTGCGTGCGTCATGCCGCTTGTTGACCATAGGTGGTGCACGATTCGATAAAGCACCACCTCCTGCTCCGGGTGCGCCGCCACGACGACCATCGACCACATGAGCGGAGGGCCCCTCTCCCGCCAGAGAATTTTGTACACGTGGACCATGGGGCCCACGCGGATTGCATCTGTTGCATGCCTTCGTCTGCGCAAAATGAGTACGCGGGTGTAGCCATGAGACCGGGCACTCACATTGAGTTCGTCGGGTCGGGCACCCCGCGCGAGTCGCCGTGGTAGTGCGGCTGCATGTCGCGGACCAGCTCTATCATGGTGCGGAGGAGGTCACGTAACGACACCGTGGCACGGGTCCAGGGTCGGTTGTAGTCCGGACGCAGGTATGCCGGCCAGGTCCACTGCTGGTGGAAGTCTTGTGCCCCGTACAGGGGCGGGGGAACCGGAGGAGGCGACGCATCCCAGATCTCGCGAGGAGCGCCGCCTGCGAGGCCCATCGGGCTCGCTGCAACAGGCCCAGTCGCAGGACCTTGGACATGGGTGAGATGGGAGTTGGGAAGCAGGGCCCGGACGCTCACCTTGCTCAGGCGCGTCGCGCGCCGGCAAACCAGGCTCCGCAGCAATTGCTGAACCAGCGTTGCTGCCTGATACGCGTCACGCAAGGTAGGTCAGTAGTTAGTGGCAGGGCGTGGAACGGAAGGGCGCACCAAAGGCGGTGGCCGCAAAACCATCCCCCGCGACGGGATCTGAAGGCAGGGGAAGCGCAGCAAAGGCCGTCGGGGCCGCGAGGAAAGCCGCTGGACCGCGCGCAGTGCCGCGACCGGGCTCACTCAAGCCAGCTGGGGAGTCGGAGCAATTGAAACGTGAGGGCGGGGAAGACATGATGGCTTCAAGGGTGGGGGAAGAGATGGAGGTGCGGAGGACGGGCGAGTATATGTAAGGCGCGTTAAGCGACCACTCTGCCAGTGCGGCAATCTAATCTGATGGGAAGTGACTCACCAACGACTAACGGACGGCGTGTTGCGCAAGGAGCTGGCCAATGAGAACGCTAAATCGAAAGGCAGACGGGAGGGAGTACGCGTCGGGCGGGCGCTTCGGAGTCAGCAGGTACGGACGGAGGCTCGCGGGAGCAGCGGAGCGCCCCTGCGTGAGCCCAGGGCTGTTATCAATGACATATTCGTTCGTTTTATGCCTCACTCATCGCAGTCTATGTGAGCTTCGGAGGCGGTTGCGATTTCTCCAGGCAAATCCGGATCCGCGCGGCCATTTCCGAAAAGGCCGATCAGATCGCGCGTCCTCAATGGGAGGCCGCACCGTGCCCAGCAGCCAGGCCGCAGGCTTACGCCTGCGGTCTCGGCTGGCCTATGGTCATGCAGACCGCCGACATTACCCAACCGAGGGACCCCCTGCCAGCCGACCCATCCGACGCAGGAGGGGACAGCCGACATTGGAAAGGCGGATGGTGTGGCTGCCCGACGTCGGCGCGTCCGATGCATATCGTGCAGCCCGACCGCGGCCTCCCGATGCTCATGGAGATATCCAATATTGGGTACCCAATGAATTCGCCCTGAGGTTCAAGAGGCGGAGCGGGAGGCCGGCCAACCTCGACTGCCCGATGAGTATGGGGCCCACCGACATCGGCCATTCCTATGGTGTTAGGGGCACCCGACGTCGGGTCGCCGGCCTTCGAACGTCTTAACAGGAAAGGCCGCAAGGTGCACCCATCCGACGCCGGCCAACCGATGGCCATAGATGCATCCGAGGTCGGTTGCACTATGCTTATAGGGCAGGTGTAAAAGCCGTTGCGGTCTTATACCAGCCGATGTCGGGTACCCAATGGGGATCGGATGGCTCAGTAATAACAGCTCGCACTGTATACATTACTATGCTACACTGACCCGTCGGCCGTCCCAATGACTATGGACGCAGAAGAGTGACATCAGCAAAACTGCGGGTTCGTCTGAAGCCGTCTGAGAGTACTGACGTCAGACATTTCAGACTCCTCAGACCTTTCAGACTTGGGGTCTGAAAACGGGAGATTGACTCTGACTCAGACGGCCTTCAGACCATCTCTCAGACCATTTCAGATGGTTGTCAGACTGCTGCTCAGAGCAATAATAGAACGTAGTGCTAGTAGTGCATACAATACATTGTAAACTACCAGCTGGTACTCAGCGTGCTCTTACCTGTTTGTCCACCCACATACCCACCCTCCCTTCGCCACTGTGCTTGCCGTTTCCGACGACACCCCACTTGCTGGGCGTCGGGCTATCATGTCAAGGTTCGGCGAACTGATGCCCACTGGCCGCGGATCCGTGGGTAATCGTGTAGGTGATCGCGGACCCGCGGTTGGCGTGCGTTGCGCGCGCCCAGCCCTGCTCACCGTCGCGGTCACCCATGATTGTTCCATATGTTCCGTGCCCACCTTCCATTCGTGAGCCATCCTTGTCCGCTCATTCGCTCGCCTGCCCGCTCACCCACCCGCTCGCCCGCCCACTCGCCTGCCCGCTTTCCCGCCGTCTGCTTGCTCATCCACACGTTCAACGCCATATGAGTAGAGGGCGGCGCGGCGATGTAGGAGGGCTGTGGCAGGGCGAGAAGGCGGTGGCGTGGCGCGGAGGGCCCAAGCTCGCGACTAGATGACCTGTTGTGGTGCGGGGTCGCCTGGCATGCGCGGTAGGTCCTCGGCACGCATCGCACGCGTCCGAAATGGTAGGACGGCAGGGGAGGACTGGGAAGGCGGCGGCCATGAATAAACAACCCCGCTCTTCCGCGGGGTCGTCATGGGTACGTGCTGCGTGCTCGGCATGAGTTTGGCGCGTCCGAGAGCTGCAGAGCGCGGGGCGGCGAGGTAGGAGGGCTGAGGCATGGCGGGGAGGGCCCGAGTCTGCGACCAGATGTCCCGTTGTCGCGCCGGGATGCCTGGGACGCTGGGACAGCGGGGGCGGACTGGGAAGGCGGTGGCAAACGGACAGACGGTCCCACTCTTCTGCGGGTCACCCGTCGTTTATGCCAAGACCGCGACATACTTGTGATGCGTGCGAGACGCGTGACGGGCTAGGGACGTACGATGCGAATGGACGCCCGCTGTGATGCGGGGTCGTCTTGTGTGTGAGGTTCTGCTCGGCCTGTGTTCGGTGCGTCCGCAAGGCATAGAGGGCGGGGTGGCGCGATGGTGGAGGTATGGTTGACAATGAAGGCGGTGACGTGGCGGCGGGCATAGAGCACGAGGTGACGAACCCGCTCTTGTGCGGGGTCGTCACGACCTCGGAACACTTCTGATGCGTCCGAGACGAGGTAGGCAGCCCACCTACAGCGCCGCTGTGGGCGTGCAAAACCGGCGTATAGGGGTCATGTCGGCGAGGCATGGCGGGTTTTGTCGGATTGTGACTCAGCCAGCATCTGCCAGTGTGAGCCCGCAGCGGGCAGCAGGCGACATGTGACAGTACATAAATGACTAGGCAACGCGGGAGAGTGAAGGGAAAAGGAACTTACTTATTCGGTCTCATCTCTGCTTCATCCGACCGCTATCCACCCTACGCGTGACCCTGTTCGACATAGAATCCTCATCTGCATGCATTTGGCCGATGCACTGCAAGTTTGTGGGCTGCCCAAGGGTCGGTGTATGTAGAAGTAAAAGAGTGAAGAGGCAGTGAGAAGGGAGGCGAGGGAGGCGAGGGAGACATGGCGGAGGTGGGAGGCGCGGCGCACACGTCGATGCAGTGGTGCCTGCTTGCTGTGCATCGTAGCCGCACATCGTGGCTGCGGGCAAGCCGGCGCTTGTGCACCCTTCCGGACGCGTCGCACGTCGCGACAGGCTTCTGCAGCCGCTGCGTGTCAGCGACGAACAACACAGTGCAACAAGTCAAGAGATGGGGAAGTTGAAAGGCGAGTAACACAACAGAGAGGCGAGGGAACGATGACGTGGCGAGGTGCCAACGTGGCACAGTTTAGGGCAGGCGCCTAGTGGACTTTGGGGAGATTCGATGCGGGTGGCTTGAGGTCGCGCCTGGAGGGTCTGACGGGTCTGACGGGTCTGAGTGGACTGCGTCGCTCTGAGAGAACGAGCACGGAACGAGCAGACGCAGAGGGACGAACAGCGCGGCCATAGACGCCCGATTGCGTCAGATGCGATAGAGCTCTCAGGCACCGGATCAGACGCCTCAGATCCCTCAGGCGCCCTCAGAACCCGCGCAGATTTGCTGATGGACCGCCGGCTGCCCAAACCCCATAGGCGGAAGAGGACACATCGGCCGGCGTCGGCTGCTCGATGGCATGGGCTTAATGGATGCCTCGGCTCACTAATGCTCATGGGCAAATGCGCTGAATGGGCTCCGTCAGTGTTCTAATGTTTGTGTTAGCTCTACTAGTATCGGTGCTTCATCCTCTGGGGCTCATCATACGTGATCGTTGTGGTACCCCTGCTTATCTTCATTGCATCTATAGGCGAGTATATCTATCACTGGTATCTTCTCCAAGAACACTGACATGAACTCGACTCTGTTTCAGTCGTGGCCGTCTTTACACTCATTGCGGCTGGCTCACCGAACGGCGACTTCTTTGAGGGAATCGCCGTGGATTTCGGCACATCTTACTACGCACTGACCGTCAGCTTGAACATAATCGTCACCATTCTCATCTGTGCACGCATGCTCTACATGTCCAAAGGAGTCAGTGCCGTACTCGGGCCGGAAAACTCCAAGTTGTACACCGGCCTGACGGCCATCTTCGTCGAATCTGCGGCCCTATACAGCCTAGCAGGGATTATGTTCATAATACCTTACGCTCGGAATAGCCAGACGGCGATCATTTTCGGAGACATCTATGGGGACGTGTCAGTGAGTTGATGCAGGTGTCTCTCATCGGACTGATATGAATATTCTACGCGCAGTGCCTAGCGCCAATGTTGATCGTATATCGCATCATTACCAGGAGAGCCTGGGGAAAGGACACCGTCGACATGGCCGTTTCTTCGGTGTTATTTGCACAGGGCACCACTTCAACGAGGCAGGAGACGGAGAGTCGGGAATGACGGACGCGCGTCGTGTGGTGGAAATGGAGGTGCATCTCAAGCATGAGTCTTCTGACGAGGAGATGCACACCGTGGACTCTTCTGTGGGCGCGGAAAGCCAGATGGTGTTCAGGCCGCCGTCCCAAGTTCACGAGAAGGCTCTCGAAGGAGTATGACAAATTTGTGTGTCTCGGGAGTACATCAGGAACGTCGCCATCGGATGTTACATAGGGCGGGGCGGATCGGTACCTTAGGTCAATTAGTTAAAACCAAAACGAATCACCGAATGGCGACTTTGTAAAGGCTTTCTACTTCACGGCAAATCCTGGTCAAGACAACTTGTACAGTCATCCGCAGGATGAATCGTCTGTCCCATGCCGTCCTACATAATCGAAGCTTGGGTTGCAGTGGAAGCTCACTCATGATCTCACCGGCCTCGTGCAAAATACGTGCTTGAATCCGTGGTAGCAGCTTCCTTCGGTTGGTTTAGAGACATGAGGTTTTGAGGCCTTTTAAGTGGCGCATAGCTAACAAGATAGGATGCCCCGTGTAGCACCAGTCGTGTCGGAGCACTATCAATTGACTCGACAGCGAGCTCGAGTTTAAATACATACTACCCGCTTGAACACAATGGTCGCAGCGATCCGGCTAGCCAATATTTGCATATGGCACCCACTTAGAGGCTGAATCTCTACATCTTCGCGTGGACGTGTGGACGTGTGGCACACATGCTATCGATAGAAGTCACAATGAATGCTACACGTAGATAAAAGCAGCATACGGTACGGCGTAAGACATACTCCAGGCATACAGCTCCGCCCTAAAGGCGAGACCGCACACACGACACGAGACGCCTTACACCCC
The DNA here is from genome assembly GCF_022376445.1 of Fomitopsis serialis. Lineage (NCBI taxonomy): Eukaryota > Fungi > Basidiomycota > Agaricomycetes > Polyporales > Fomitopsidaceae > Fomitopsis > Fomitopsis serialis. The sequence continues at coordinate 83,256 of NW_025955011.1, read as the reverse complement.
GCGTTGCGCGACTCAGGACCGTCTTAGCCCCACGCATCGCATACCTGGTGTGGAGAGCGAAAATGGGCTCGAGCCAAGCAGCCGTCCAACCCAGCAGACCTCCTACCGCTCCGCCAACTACTGTGGCACCGGATGACCAGAGTGCGGGGATCGCGCCGCCCATCGCTACAGACTGAGCGAGCGCGAAGGGAGAGCCTGCAGAGACGGGACCGATCGACGATTGTATGCCCGCTGCGATCGAACCTGTAGGCCCATCGACGGTTAGTGACTATCCGACGTGGTCTTACTTGAGTGCTGCGCACCTCGCAGAACACCCCTAGCGAGGAAGCCGATCGCACCAAGCGCGACCGGAAGGGCAAGTGGCAGCACGACGACCGATACTATGATTGCACATACAACGCAGCCGATGAAGATGTACCAAATTATGCGTCTGAACGTCGGCGTTGAGTGAAACACCAGGAGCACTTTCTTTATAACCGTGACATACCTAACTGCCATGCCTACGCCAATCCTTGATGGTGGGGGGTAGAAGGCGACGTGCTGCCGTGCAGACGGCGTTTTGTATGCGCTGCAGCGTCTCGCATTGCCTTAGAACCTGTCTTCTCGGATTCTACTCTACGTCAAGAGGAGGACGGACACGTACGCTTTTAGCGCACACTCCCTCACACGCCTGTCACCGAAATTACCGTCGGGCCTGCCTTAAGGAGAGAGAAGCAAGCTTCAATCGTAGCAGCGGACCTTGCATCGACCTTCATGACGCCGTACCTCGCTCTACACTGCGAGCCTCCGACGGGTCCGCTGCACCAGGAAAGGACAAGCTGAGAGACGAGCGACATCTGTGCGTATCAGATGGTAACACAGCCACTGGCTCGAGGACTAGCTCACTTTTAGAGAGGATCGGGGTACGGAGGATACAGAGGGTACGCACGTTGACCAGAACCATCGAGAATCCCCGTTCGTTGGAAGATGATGGTATCGTGAGGCCAGACCATCAGAAGGTTCGAGGAGGCACGGTGAACATGATGGGTTGATGCCGTACTTATCATGATGGTAGAGCTCTGACTCCAGCATGCTCCTTTCGCTCCAGGAAGCATAGAATGCCTGTCGTCGCACGAGGAAGATGAACACGGCATCGTAATATAAGCGATATGACTCACACAATGGATGCGAAGGCGTTCATGAGTAGACGGGACGAAGAAAGGATCAGCGCATGATCACCACAGTGCCTGCGCCCCTTGTCAGCTGGTCGGGACAATGAATAGAGAAAATGGCGGTCGCACTGAGATCGTCGTGTACAGTTGTTGAACTGTTGAGACAAGTCATTCCTGGACGCGCACCGCGACAGTCTCTGCGACCAAGCTCAGTATTTATGGATATTTCTTCGACAACGGAGCAGAAAGGGGACGGGACTGCAGCCAGTTATGAACTTGGGGGTTGGACATCGTTGAACACGGTCGTCGGTCGCGGACGGTGGCACGGCGGAAGGGATGTGGCAGGGATGTGGCGACCTGCCGGACGGCGGGAGCGCGGAGATCGAGCGGAACCGGAACCATCTGTGATCGAGATCTCAGAAGCCGCCAAAACCACGCTTACCAAAAACGGGTTAGTCCCCATCGTCCATCTCGAGACTCAAGTAGACTCTAGCAGCGTACGTCAAGCATGCTCTCGCCCCTCGCGCGTTTTCATCGACAACCATCCGCATCCTAACCGGCCTCGCATCCTCAACGTTTTCTCAGTCGTTGATCGCCGAGCGGCGTGCCGAGCACCTTGCTGCATACGCCGGGTGTATTTATCCAAACATCCGCCATTCCTTACCCGCTCTTCCTCGCCGATCACGTCTGTTTCCCTTTCTTCACCTGCGCAAGCCTCTCGATTGACACGTAGCCCTCGTGTACCGACGCCCACCACCTTATAACGCACAGGCCGATCCCGCTCATTAACGCCCATACGGTACCTCCACTCGACGCAACCAAACCGACGCGATGCAGGCGCCTCAACAGGGATCGTCTACCGGGCACCTCTCAAGGTTGAATACCACCGCTGCTGGTCCGTCCAACTCAGTGCTTCCCACACCACCTGCTTCCGCGAGCTCCCCCCATCATCGACCGGTAGCAGCTTTGCCTCAGTATTCGCCGCTATCTCCTGGTAAGCCCTCTGTCCTCATGATGTCGTCTTGCTGCTTTTGTGCTGCTTGTGTGCAATCACAAGATGAGTCCTAGCGAGGACTTCTATCGCGTATCGCCACTCAACCTCATACCGAGCGACGTCCAGTGAATCAAAGCATTGGCATGCAAACTTATACTTGACACAGGGGAGCGTCTCACAACAGTGATAGTCGCGAGACAAAGGTTCTCCTAGTATCATTTCGTTGGCCAAGTTCCATTGCGCATCTTACAAGCAACAAAACGACATCACTTACTATATCGACACGCGCTCATCCCCTTTGCATCGCAGGTCCGTCGACGCAGCCGACTCACTTTAATGCAGCGCAGCATCCACATATCCAATCGCCGTCTTCGAGCTCTTTTCCGCGTTATAGAGTTCCTTTGGCGCAATTCGGCGGTGGACCTCCTCCTCAAGCGTATCCTCACCAAGGATCCCCACAGCTGCAACCGCAACACTCGACTTCGCACCCACGAAGCCAATCATTGTCTGTGGCACAGCAGCCCGGAGTAGCGTTCCAACGCGGATCAATGTATGCGCCTCAACACTCTGGTTCGCATGGCGGTAGCCATGGTCCAGGAGCCATTCAAGGGCAGCCGCCCGACCTCTCGCGTCACCACAGTCACGTCCTAGTCTCGCAAAGGCAGCCCGCCCCGCCAGCTAGACAGCATCCGGAGAGGCGTGACAGCACACAGTTCCAGACACCCACACATTCCGTGCAGTCACACAGCGGGAACACGGGTTCCTCGGCAGCACAGCCGAGGCCTCCGTTCTCGCCCAACATACCTCGAGCATCGGAACACAGCCGACACATGACGATATCCCTCTCTGAGTCTGTCGCGGGTCCCGCGTCGCCGTCAGCGTCCGCGCAACAGTTCCAGCCCGCAACTCCCGGTCCGGCTTCAGCAGAGCAGCAGAGACACGCGCCTCCGCAGAATGAGCCAGAAACCCGAGTGGCTTACTCCATCTCCCAATGGGACCCACCGGAGCACGCGCGGCTGACGTTTAACTCACTTGGGAAGCACTTCGCGGAGCTCGTGCACGCCGCGGAGGTGCATCTCGCGCGGGAGCTCGCCCCCGTGAAGGCGTACGCGCTGCAGCTCGAGCAAAGGTATGTGGCGGTCGCCGCCGAGCGGGACACCTTACTGGCCGGGAAGGCTATTGCGCTCACGGCGGCGGAGGCGGAGAGGCAGGCGGCGGGCGCTGCGCGCGCGGCGGTGGCGAAGGAGCAGGCGGCGGTGGCCGTGGCGTTCAATGCGGCGAAGGACCTCGCGACCGCGTGCGCAATGCTGCGCCACCAGCTGAATGCGACGCAGACGGAGCTCCAGCAGGTGAAGGGAGAGCGGGAGAGTCTGAGGGTGGAGAATTGGCAGCTGAAGGAGGTGGTGGCGAAGCTCTCGCGGGACGTGCATTTGAGTGAACGGGAGCGGAAGGAGAGCAACCCGACGATGACAGGGGATTCGCTACTGTCTAGTGGTGCGTGCTCTCTCGAATTGGTAGAAGGGTGTCATGCTCATGGTTCGGTGAATAGCACTGGCAGAGGTCAGGGGTGAACACGACAGGCGAATGCAGGTTGAGCAGGAGCTCACAGAGCTGAAGGCAAAGATAAGCAAGCAGGTGTGTAAATCCTGTTCTTGATCAAGCGCATTCAGCTTATCCCGCATATAGGCACTCCTTCAAACTTCGGGGACGAGTACAACGTGGCCCGAGATGGTCTCTGCGCTGCCGAAACTGGCAGGCCTTCCCGATCCGTTTTCTGGCACACAGCTGGGAAGCGAGACCAGGCACGAGCACTCCGCGACAGAACGACAATCGTCCCTGCCAACAGCCAGTGAGACCTTCATGGGGCTGGCGACGCCACAGTCGCAAGTGGGGACCGTCGATATGGAGCCAGTAGCGCCAGAGAGGGACATGTCGGAAGTCATCGACCTCACGATGTCAGATGGAGCACCGAGCCCACTAGCTACAACAGACAGGAAAAGGCCGGCGAGTCCGCCGATGTTGGACGAGATGAGTGCTCTGAAGAGGAGGAGAACGGAGGAGCTCTGCGCTAGCGAACGAGGCCCTCAAGCTAGAGATCCCTCGCCCGAACGCCCGTCCTCTTCGTCGATGGCCATTCATGAGTTCGGCGCTGCGCCCCTGCTCATGGGTCTCACCTCCACACCTGAAACCGCTCCTCCCGCGGAGCGAGATGCCGATCCCGACCAAACGCTTGTAGACGAGAGGAATGCGCACATGACAACATCCGATGCCACTCCCTCAGAGTCGAAGCCGGATCTGAAGGAGCTCCAAGGCGAGATGAAGCCAGACGTAACGTCTGGGCCGGGTGATCATACCGGTCAGCAAGGTGCCGGGCTGCAAGAACCGATGCATATAGCAATGCGGGAAGAGGAGGAAGAGGAGGAAGAGGAGATCAAAGAAGAAGCACATGCGTCGCCACAGCTGGCTCCCTCCCCAAAACCTACACTATCCGCTCAAAATGAACCTCTACGGACGCCAACGCCAAAAGTAGAGTCACCGCGTTTGCCTTGTCCGCTTCCCCGTGGTACGGCGGGATCGACTGCAGGCCGGGGCCGACCTATGCCTCCATTCAGGGTACATTCGCTTCCCAACAAACCGATGGTGCCTACAAAGTCGAATACACCTGTGCCTCCGAAGCCTTCCGTATTCAAACCTTTGAAGCCGGAAGCATCTGCACCTGTGCAGCGCCCACCCCTCCGAAGGTCGCTCACCATCTCGCACATCCACCTTGCGTACGACGAAGCCGGATCGCGGTACACCTGCGTTATGTGCAAGTACGTCCCCACGCTGCGTAGTATATATCACTCTGTTTGCTGATGTGTTACTGGCTCTACAGGCGTCGGCACGAAAAAGACCGGACCTTCCGCGTCGCGTCATTCTCGACCGACTCGTCTTGGGACACACTTGCTGGTCATGTCGAGCGCGAGCACCCAATGGGATTCGAACGGCTTGTGAACATGAGTCTGGAGCAGATTGCAGAAGCGAACCTCCGGAAGAAGTAATTTTCCTCCCTCACTTTCCCTCAGCGCATGCACCTGTGCACTTAGTACGCGTGCAGCATATGCACGTTTGTCGTTTTCACCTTTATGAGATATGTAGTTCGCACAGAAGCTCAATAGATCGATCACGTATGTACATCTTGTTGTATTCTTAGATCGGGCTGTAATTGTCATGTAACTGCGCCTCATGTGCACGATAGGTCAATAGACTGTTGTTTCCAAAGCGGAAACTACGTCACAGCGTTTGCGCGAGATCGAATCTAGCCATGATAGTCGCAGATCGCTCGAGATCACGAAGTTAAATTTCTTCCAGCATAATTAAATGCTTGCACCGAGGCTCTCAGGTCCAACACACTCGGTCGTCTTCGCCAGAAGCAGTAGCTGTCGTTCGTTGCCTTCATACTCCCATCTCAAGCAGCCCGTTCTGCGTGCCAGGCAACCGACAAAGTATCGACCCCGAGGGACTTCAGTTGAGATGAGTTCCGAAAATGGTGAACTTCCTGGGAATCTATGGGGTGCATGTTCACTGATGGACTCGCATGTTTTCATGTCGCAGTGCTTGTTGGAGTGATTGGAGGCAGCGGGCTGTACCATCTGGACAACCTCACATTTGTGTGAGTCAAGGGACTCGCACACCACAGAGACGACGGATTGATTGTTTGCTGTCCAATAGCAAGCACGTCAACCCTGAGACGGTATGAGTCTTGCCTTCATGCATCGATGTAATAAGCTAATGTGCAGTAAGTAGCCCTGGGGGTTCCCTAGCTCACCCATAACCATCTGTACCCTCCCGTCGGGCACCCTTGTCGCGTTCCTCGCTCGTCATGGCACCGGACATACCATCAACCCATCTGCCGTCCCTTCGCGTGCTAACATAGCTGCCCTCAAGTCACTGGGTGTGCGCGCCGTACTCGCTTTCTCAGCAGTAGGCTCCCTGCGCGAAGAGATCGCACCGGGGGACTTCATCCTACCTACGCAGATCATCGACCGCACGAAGGGCATACGTCCCGCAAGCTTCTTCGAAGGAACCAGCGTCGTAGCACACGCAGCCTTCGGCGACCCGTTCGCCCGGGGCTTGGTTGGCTGGCTAGAGAGCCGCGTGAGGGCCGTGCTAGAAGAGGATGGGAAGGCCGCAGTTCAGGAGGGCAAGCGCGTGCCGCAGCTGCACACGGAGAAGTGCGTCGTGTGCATGGAGGGCCCGCAATTCTCGACGCGGGCGGAGAGCAGGATGTACCGCGCGTGGGGCGCGGACGTGATTAACATGAGCGTGCTTCCCGAGGCGAAGCTTGCGAGAGAGGCCGAGCTGAGGTGCGTCTTCGTTGTGTCGTGCTATACATGCAATTCATGTTCTTCCGTAGCTACGCACTGATTGCGACCTCTACGGACTACGACTCGTGGCGCGAAGGTGAGGAGTCGGTGACTGCGGCAGAGGTATTTATGACCCTGCAGGAGAACGCACGTCTGTCGCGCCATGTAGCCGCGCGAATACTCGAGGAACTTCACGGTGCCGCAGTGGAAGGAAGCCTACTTAAGGAGGAGCAAGGGTCGATGCAATACTCCATCATGCCGCGGTCGCAGCAGCAAAAGGAGGAGGACCGCCAGAAGCTGGCGTACGTCTTGCCTACCTACTTCAGCTAACGCAAACACTGGTAGCGAAGGGCGTGCTCGTTCATCAGCCATGCCATCACGCGATGGATGGGAGATGTCTTCCTGGAACCCGGGTATGACAGAAGCATAGACTGTGTCTATACCGACCAGTTGTTGTAATACGGTATACACAAGTTCCCTGGGATGTACTGGGGATATAAGACAGGCTTTGTTAATACTGAGACAACAATGTAACACTTCGACTGCTCAGCACGACTCCGAGAGCATCTCGACAGGCTGGAGATCCATCTACACTGCCCGCCCACGCCCGCGCGAGCCAAGCATCAATACACCGCATCAGTCCTCAGCCTCGCCCTCCTCAGCCTGTACAAGCTCCAAATAGCTCTCCGGCACGAGCGCATGCCCGCCGTCCTCATTCTCCACGATCGCCCACCCGACACCACCACCCCTGCCAATGATCCTGACGATCTGCTCTTCCTCGAGCGCCATCTCCGCCGTGCCCTCCGGTTCGAACGCAAACATGGCGCGATAGATGCCTGGAACGAGCGGACCCTCCTCGCCGGGCTGAACGTACTCCTCCTCGTCTTCCCCCTGCTGGTATGGGTCGGGGACCTCCTCCGAGGGCGAAGACACGTCGAAATTGCGCTCAAAGTCTGTGCGCGAGGGCCCACCCGCGTCTGCGCTGGCGACGGAATCGCGGACGGTGTCGTGCGGCCAGAGGTGAGCGCTGAGGGTGTTCCACCGGAAGGAGCCCCAGCCGGAATCAGGTTCGTCCTCGGGGATGCCGGACGCATTGGAGCTGGTGGAGGAGGTGCTAGCAGTGCTGCGGCGGACGCGGTTGGGGCGCGGGACGTCGACGCCCTTGCCGACGTGGCGGTCGTCGTTGCGCGAGAAGGCAAAGTCGCGGATCTTGACGAGGAAGGACTTGCGCTTCTTCTCCTTCTCGGGTGCGGGCGTGGGCGTGGGCGGGGCGGACGCGGAGGCCTCTGCGGGGAGCCTGGATGCGCGCCGGGAGCGTGTGGAGGAGCGGCGTGAGAGCGCAGCAGAGGTGCGCCGGGAGAGTGCGGGGCTTGGGGGTGCTGGGCGGGACGAGGTGAGGGAGTCGCGCTGGGAGGAGACGCGGGAGAGATTGAGCGCAGTGGGGCGCGCGACGTCTGGGAGCGATCCCAGAGCTGGGCTGGGCATGGGCTCTGGAATGGTGATCTTGGGTGTGGCCGGTGGTGTGAGCGGATTGGGACCGGCCTCGCTCGGTGTGGGGGTCGTAGGTGGAGAGGGACCCGTGCGGTCGAACGCGGTCTTCATGGACGCCGTCGTCGGCGTCACGTCGTCGTCAACATGTCTCGATCCCCCCGCTGCCGTTGCCATCGTCGGCGACAGTGCTGCCGAAGCAGGCGTGGATGGCAGCTCGGTTGACGGACGCTTTTTGTGGACGTTGTTGCGCATCTGCAGTGGTGTTCGTAGGGCGAATTCGTGCGCACTCAAGCGTGGTGGAGGTATAAATGGTGAGCCTGGCGATGGAAACGGCGACGACGATGCGATATGGTCAACGGAGAGAGAAAGGCGAGGGATGTCTACGGCGTCCGGATTAGCTCTCGCTTCTTTCACGCGGCGCACAATGGTAGCCGAAGGGGTAATCCGCACCTGTACTTTCCTGCGTGGCTGCAGATGCCATCGACATGCAACAGGGCGAAAGCGTCGTGCAGCTCGAGGACGAGGACGAGGACGACGATGAGGAGCAAGTCTTAACCAAGTCTTAACTTGCTCGCAACCGCAGGACTGCAAGGGTCCTTACGTAATCATTCAGGAGCGTTGCCAGGCAGAATCCTTCGCGACAACTTCCGATAACCCATTTATTAGCCTGTTAACCCAGCGTTATCCTGCCTCAATGCCTATAAACTCAACTGAGCTACATACTTACTTCGTACTCGACGTCCACCATCGTCTCGCTCGTTTCCCTCCCATCCGTCGCGCTGATGTGGTCGTCTTCGCCTCCTGATGTGCACCACAAATGCCATGACTTGCCTTGCGATACTTTCTCGGCCGTCTTTTGATCGTCTCCTCCCGGGCCCTACACTCTGTTCTGACGCACCTCTGTTACCCGTCGCGTGAGCGACGACAGTGCCCAACCATGACACTGCCTTGTTATCGGCCCTTGTCGAAATCTCTCATCTGTTGGCGAAGCCCGTTGGCCTGCACAGACTACGCTGATACCAGGACTACCGCAACAGAAGAGCTATACGAGGAGCACCCTTGACAATGTACCTAAAGCGGGTGGTCGTCGGGTCGTACACCGGTACGACGATTCAGTGACGTGTCAGGCTTTACATCCCTCCTTGTAACCGCCGCTCGCATTTTGCTACTGTCCCTCTCCCCGTTGGGAAGCTCCCTGCCGCCACAGCGTTCCCTAGACGGGTATATGCGTGTTTGATCAACGGTGAGTGGAATATACTTGTCTCTCTGCCATCCTGCCATCCGAAGATCATTGCATGCGAAGATCGCATGCGGAAGTTGTTCTTTGCCTTTCTTCTACGCGGTCTTTGTAAAACTAGTCCCTTCCCACTATTGTAGTGAAATTGTCCCATCGGAGAACATTTCTCCTTCGCCAGCACCCGTAATTATTGCTCTGCTGCGATGTAAATTAACATCCTAGGCACGCGCTGTTCTTATAGTGACCGTTACACACCGTCGTGAGTTGGACTGCATGTACCGACGTACCAACTTGTCGACATCAGGTGAGCGACCATGATGCGCATGGCCTCGGTGATGCACTTCACAATCTGCAGGGGAGATACTGTAGAAACCCCTCCGATTGGAATAGTGGCCAACGCCTTACATTGAAGGCAACTCGTGTTCCCTCAACAATTTGCCATAGTCTCCGTTGCAGATCGTAAACGCGGACAAACATCTGGTTTGCCAGGGCAATGCGAGACGTGCCCAGCATCTGTGTTCCTTGGAGGGTTTCAGCCAGCAACATCGCAAGGTATTGCCGAGTTATGTATTATCCGATTGACGGGTTCTCAACTACTTAGGAATATCGTACTAGGGCGCCGGCAGCGATCCCATGTCATATGACTGACATAGTTGGTGCTGGGTGAGTTTTGTGTGCTTCTCCTTCCGCTGTAAAGTGACTGATCCATAGGTCGGTGCCTTGAAAGCCCATGCAGTTCCGCGCTTGGCATATGTTGTCTCGCCAGCGCTCCTGGTGATTGATATAGCCGCGGTGCTCACTGGTTCGTTCTCTCGATGGGCTTCTACTGTTCAAATTCGAAATGCCTCTGCTAGAGACTCATATATTTCCTCTCGGGCGCACCATGTTGTGGTTGGATCCGCGCCATCGAGACAGGTGAGGATCCATTGGATCGGTTTCAAGTCATGCAGTGGCGACAGAACAGTTTGACATGCGGTTTGCCAGTGCTCTACCCGTTTGCTCCGTGACCCGTTTCGGCGTGGTCCATCTGTGGCGTTGGACCGCACGGAACGCTCACATGAATACGGACCAATTGCTCGCAACATTGCCACGTCTCCAAGGCAAATCTGAGCATTCCGAACCGTTTCTGGGTAAGTCGACTTCTTACGCCATACTGGAAGGCGCGCGCTCATGATCCAATGCATAACCCAGCTCAACGTCAGCGACTGAGCGGAATTGTACACCGCCCTTTCCACAGATGTAATCAAGCGTACGTCAGCTTCTGCTGACAGAACGGCGTTCAGTTTCCGAACACAAAGGCATAGAAGAAGACGCATACGCAACAGATGGCGATTGAACCTAGTGGCCCTTCAGAAAAAAGAACCTAATTCTGTCTTTTTGAACATTGTGCACTACCGCTCATATACCTCAGCCCAGGTTCTCAGAAGCTGACCAGCGATGGAGTGCGCTGGTACTCATGTCTCCGGTTCGAACGATCCCATGAGCGGTATGACAATCTGGGCTTTTTTCTCCGTTGCCACCATCTGACGCCTTGGTCGTTTGTATCATTCCACTTTGGTCCTCGTAATCTATGTGGAGGTAACTCTCGCACACAGTCTTATGCATTAACCAGATTTGTGCGGTATCATGTCTTTATGCTGGTCTTTGTGGGAATGGCGGCGATGCGTGGATGTGTCGTCCCTTCATCGTACTCCGGACGCCCGCCATAGGTGACACTCTACCCGCTGCATCAGCGTGTGTCTCAACTTTGTCCAGACGTATCCGATGCGGTGCTGATATATCAGGGCTATCCAGACAACCGACCAATCCCTCCTTGTGAGAAGCTCGACGTCTCGCAGTGTAAGTGGCCCTCTCTCCTGCTTGGCTTGAGACGAAACGCACGACTGCAATTCCAGTCTCCGAGTACCAAGACCCCGAATGTCGCTCTCCTCTGGTGCGAATGGTTCGACTGGCCAGATCTCCGTGCAGGAAGATAATCCGGTACAGGTCAGTACTCATAACTGTGTGGCTTCGATGAGTCTCGCGATCCTGATACAGAGAGCGAGCAGACAGAACAGGGCGGCTCGGACCATCAGTCTCAGCATGAACATGCTGGTGCCAGGAATGCGTCACCCGGACAAAACCCGGTCCCTGCCTCTCAATTTTACAGTTGGGTGGGTGTCACAGTACCATGACGTCCTATGTAGGCTAATTATTCGCTGTAGAGGGAGATCATTGAGAATATGGGGGATACGAGTGTTCATGGTTATCGGGCACCATCGAGCGAAGACCCGAAGGTAGGACTTTATGCCTCGCGTCCGAAGTGGTGTGTATTCATCGTTCCGGCGTCGATGGCAGATGTCGGATCTATCACAGTTGACCAAGGAGATATGGGACCATGAGAATGCACGCGTGAAGAGGTGGCGAAACGAAATCAACTCCTTGCTGACATTTGCAAGTATATGTTTTTCCGTCTTCGACGACATTGCTCTGACACGGGGGCACCCTAGGCTGGTCTGTTTGCCGCAGTGGTCACTGGCTTCGGCGTCCAGTATTACACCATGATGCAGCAACCTGCCGCGCCCGACTACAATACGCAGATTCTCGAGCGTATCTCGCTTCAACTGGCAGGTTTCGTCAACCAAACCGATAGCAACCCTTCGCAACCCTTGCCTTCATCCTTGCCGCCGTTCGACATACCCGAGATAGCCCCTGCGCACGCATATGTTGCAGCGTTGTGGTTTGCGGCGCTGGTGTGCGGTCTTGCTGCTGCATCAATCGCGATCCTGGTTAACCAGTGGGTGAACAACTTATTGACCCCAGTCGCATTATCTGGCACCGGGTCACACGAGCAACTGCGGGTGTGGAACCTGCGTCACCAAACCTTCCGGAGCTGGGGACTAGCAGTTTTCATCGACATTCCGTCGGTCTTGCTGCAGGTCGCGCTCATATTATTCCTCGTGGGCCTTGTAGGATACCTTTGGCAGCTCAGCGTCAGAGTTGCCATGCCATCACTCATCCTCGTCGCCGTCCTCCTGTCATTCCTCTCTGTCACCACCATCTTACCCGTCTTCCTTGCATACAGCCCCTTCATTTCCCCACAGTCTCTGTTTCTGCGCTGGGTGTGTGCACCTATCAAGTTGTCCTTCTATTGGGCGACGACGCAGTTCTGCACTTGGCTGTGGGTCATGAACCAAGTGGCGTGCATCGATGAGTTTCTCGAGACTCTGATGCAACAACTCAAAAAACAATTGGAAGACTTTCAAGCTCTCCAAACGTACGGCTACTATGGGTGGGCAACGGAAGAGACAGCGTACCTACGGAGCGAAGCCGGACAGGCAACTGACAAGACCATGATTGCGAACGCGTTTTCACTCGTCAAGGATTACGACCTTCTTCTACCTCTCGTACGCACCTCACTGAAGGACATGCAGTCGGACGTAGCGATGAGTAATGTGGTCACCATCTGCGAACGAAGACCGCCCGCCCTAGTAGACGATGACATTGCGCGGTGACGACATGATATCCGGGACAACAACATATTCCTCGAGATGGGCAAGCTCGTCGCGGATCGCATATCGACGGATATGAAGGAGCTGGTCGGAGACGAAAGGAAGAACAGTGTAGTCCAGGCCCTCGATGCCTTTGACTACTCGCTCGGTGCCGTTCGGGATGACGAAAAAGGGATGGAAATGTATGTGCAATTGTTCGATTTTTTGCGACTCCAAGGCGTCACGCGCGACACCGAGTTGAACATGAAGATCCTCAAGTTGATATGGCGATATGATGAGTATTTCTCTATCAGTACTGACACTGGTCAGCAGGTTGCCCAGTCTCACCGTCGAGTGTTCGGACTGACCTCTAACATAGATATCAATCGTGTCAAAGCCGTGAATTGGTGGAGCTACACCACTCAACCTAGTCTACGCATGACCATGATCTACACAGCTCTGGCTCTGGAGATATTCACGGAACTCGATGCGGAACGCATGTGGGAACACGTTCAGGACGCACTGAGCAAACTCAAGACTTATCTCGAGGAAGCGAAATTAACTTCTACTACAAATAATTCGTTGAATCTTCCGCTTTGGAGCGATCAATACCTCAAGACCAATCTCAATTACTTAGTATGTTGACAGTGCAACTGATCCCTGAAACCCATAATGACTGACGGACATTTTCGTGAAGAGTTTTATTGGCTTCATGTATGACAGAAAACCGGTTCTCCACATGTTGGAGGGAGTCTTGGAAGATCTTCAATTACTGGTTAGCGAGGAGGAATTCAAGAAGGTTATGGTTCGGTGGTCCTTCCAGGAAATCTCCGAGAATGTCCGTACACGCCTCGAAGACTTGGATAAGCCGTAGGTCAATAAATTGTTCAATGACCTCTACTGATCATGTAAGCAACAGTGCCTCATCGCCGCCTGAGAAAGAAGAGCGGAGCTTTGTGGATGGAGAAACCAATTTCCAAGAGACTGGCACTGGCATGGCGGGAGCAGCGCGAAGCACGAGCTGCCAGCTACGGATCGTGGGCAAACTGAGGTGCTGTCCCTCATCAATATCTTCAAATTCCTCACAGGACTGATGCCTTCGCAGGCATTTGTTCAGATGTACCCACCGTCAAGCGCAAGGTGACGTCGAAAACAATCCTCAAGAATTGCAGGACGCGAAGTTATCCGAGCCTATCTCCAAGACGGATGTCACCATTATTGGGGCACAACCATCATTATCTGAAGGATCGACCTCAGTGCGTGGCTCCGCCGGGGTTTGACATCATTGTTCAGTGAGCCATGTGTGTGTCACTTGCCAGCGGGTAGTTTCCTTGTAATGACCGATATCACCTCCTTAGCCCAGAAGACTGGTTGACTTCCGGAACCCCCGACTGCCCTCTCGCCGAGAATTCGCTGTCGCTCAATGATTCATGCCTTTACGTCCGCAAATTCAGGGCAGACTACATGCAGACAGGCGACGCTTGCATACAGTGTAATTGGTCGTGTCGTTAACTCGCACAGATGTCTCTCAGCTCGTCCTTTCCTGGTGCAGCAGGTCCGTTGGATGCTCGCCCTGTGCAGGAACTGTGCAGTGCACGCCGTCTTAGAGTTCGGGTGAAATTAGTCCGATAGCTATCATACGATATAGTTGCTTCTCTCTCAGCCTGTCAAGGCAGGTCCGAGTGCGTTTCTGGTGACAGGCGTGCGAGGATGCGCGCGCTTCAAGCAGACGTCCTCCTCTTTACGTAGCAGAGAAGTTCCTCCGATGTGACAGGAAGCAAGGCCCGCGAGATGGGCCGCAGCGAGTACAAAAGGCCGTGTCTGCGTAGCGGGACCGCGTACGCCCTTCTACCTCCCACCTCCACCACAGCAGACAATAATCAGTCATGGCAATCATCGAGAGGTATGCTCTATCCAGTGCTGTTCGAGCCTCTCGACTCAATGTAGACGTACGTTCAGACGCACCATTCGCTACATAATCATCGGCGTCGTCGTAGGCGCGATAGTCGTATCGATCATTGTCCTGCCGGCCGTTCTCCCTGGCGCGCTCGGTGCCATGGGCTTCACGCCTATAGGCGTGCAGCTTGGTGCGCAATGCTCCGAACTTTTACCAATCAAACACTGACATCGAGTGTCGACGTCTGCAGGTTCCACCGCAGCCGCCATCCACTCGTCGATCGGCCTCGTCGCCGCGGGCTCCACCTTTGCTCTCGCCCAATCGGTCGCAATGGGCGGCGCCATCCCTATCCTGTGGACACTGGGCGCCGCGGTCGTCGGGATGCTCCTTGGAGGCGCGCTGGGCGGATTGGCTGCTCGACTCCAGACCATTCTGGCCCCTCACGTCGCGCGTATGATGCGTGGGGCACGAACGGTCGTGAGTCGCGCTGCGCGTGGTCTGAACCGCCTGGCGTCGTGCGTGAGGTCTTGGTTTTGACGTACTTCATGTGATGCTGGAGGATTCTCCGTTGTGTATGTCTAGTGTCCATGATACCCGAGTGTTGTATTTGTGACTGTAAATTGCTGCGAGAATCGTTATGCATCGATTGATCAGTATGGTCTTTCTGTCTATCGCGCCTGCGGTCGTTTGAGCAAGATGTATACGTGGTTGATTCAAAGTTGATCGTCCCAAGCAGTATTCGAACTGAAAAGGCCTTGTAGATAAATAGCTATGGATACTGTTGTCCTTGACAGTACACGGCGAGGCACGAAGATGCCCCGGGTCAATGTGGCCCTGACAGCACCTTGAAGTTGCATCTACTGACCCCGTTCACACATGAGTAGTCTGTCTTGCTACCCTTGAAGCTTGAAGCTGGAAGACGGGCTACAAGTTACTGTACACTAATCATACTCTCCCGAATTCTGAAGGAAGAAGGACTGCGCTTCCGTAGCCGATAGTCCGACACACTGCATGCCCGTTCACGTCTGCAAGGCATCGGCAAGAACCTGCTCGAAAAACATGCTGAAATGCGTGCCCGGCACCTCCACCCGACGCATATCCGGGAACGCCCTCTCCAAGCCGTACGCATCCCAGCTCCCGTCCGGCACGATCCTCCTCATATCCCCGAGCACGCCCTCCCTCGCCACGACCAACGTCACGGGCGCCTTGATGGACCGCAGCCACGCGACGACGGCGTCCTGCATCGCGTCCAGCGAGTAGGGCGTCTCCGGAGGCAGGAGCTCGAACAGGAACTCGTACGTCCCCTTCACGATGTACTGGAACAGCTCCCAGACCCGGTCGTAGGACGTCCCGGGGACCCCGTGCGAGATGTCCTCGTAGTTCTGGGCCATCATGTGCCGGGACGGAGCGGGGTCCGCGCGGAGCAGCGCCAGCATCGTCTGCAGCGCTTGCAGCACCAACTCGTGCGACGGTCTCCGCTCTCTTGCAGACTCCGCGTCAGGCTCCAGGTACGGCGAGATGAAGAGCAGCGGGGAATGGTCGAGGAGGTATATCCGCTCGACCTCCTCGCCCGCATCGAGCAGCTCCTCGGCCAGCATGAACGCGATGACGGTCGTCGCCGAGTACGCGCCGACGCGGTAGGGGCCTCGCGGTTGCACCGCCCGGATCCGCTGGCAATAGAACTGGGTCATGGCGCGGAGAGAGTGCAGGGGCGTGTCCGGGGTGGTCTGTACCGCCCAAAAGGGCTTCGCCCACTTGTGCTGGCCCACGGGCGCGATCGTCGTCACGTTTCCCGGCGCTCCGTGGACCATGAACAGAGGCGGACCACCCTCCTCCACGTCGACGAACTTCACTATCGTCTGCAGCTCGGTGTCTTCCGCCGTCGTGCTCCGGTGCGACGCTTGGGCCGAGCTCGTCGGGGCCGGCGCTGTTTCACGGAGCCTGTCGTAGAGGGCGGACATACTGAGCCCACCCAGGAGCTGCATCGAGGACACGAAGAGATACGGCCTAATGGCGAGGGCGATGCGTCCCGCAGACAGCGAGTCGATCCCGTATGATGTCAAAGGAACTTCGGGGGAGAACTCATTCATCTGGATGTCCAGGTGTCGTAGAATAATATCCTGCAGTGCGGCTTCTCGGTTCAGCGCCTCGTGCTCCGGACTGGGATTCGACAGGTGTGAAACCGGCGTAGCAAGATGATCGTAGAGAGGCGAGGGCCCATGTGTTGGTGAACAAGGTCCCAGTTGAAGTCGGGGACGTAGAGACCTACGGGTCCGTCTGCGAGCTTGTGTATTCCGTCCTCGAGGTAATTGCAGAACTCTTCAGTGAAGTGTCAGTCCTGAAGACGATGGTCGGAGCCATGAAAAGTACACACCTTCGGACGAGAATGCCCATTCCATTAAGTGATTCAGTTCCGTCCTCGGACCATGGACATCGCCAGCCTGGCTCGCAACAGAGGCCGTGTCGACAATAGCAGGTGCAACGATAGCGAAGGCATTCCTATACTGCATCATCATTCCCTCAAGAGCCGTATTTGCGCTGCCAGATAGAATGAGACAATCCTACTTCAGGACAGCAATCAGCGTAAACCTCACCTAGCATAGTTGGTCTGTCCAATGTTTCCAAACGTCGCGATTGACGAAACGGCTACGAAGAAGTCCAGTGATTCAATGTCCATCGTAGCCTCGAGGGCCTCGAATGCCTGCACTTTGGGACGAAAGACGGCCTCGAAACTCTCGGCGTCTTGGAAAAGGAACATGCGGTCCATGAGAACGCCCGAGAGAAGTATACAGCCTGCGATCCGCTGCTCAGGGTTGGAGAGCAGAGCTTGCAACGCGCTCTGCGATACGGCGTCGCACGCCTCCAGCTTGAGAGACAGATCGGGTCGGGTCTCGAGATATCGGAGAATACGCAAAGCGAGGATGTTGTTCGCGCGCTCGAGGGATGCCCGTCCAGAGCGCGATGTCAGAATAATGGAGCGAGCGCCCCCCTGACCTTCAATTAGCACGAGACACTCTTGCAGAAACGTGCTGGGACTCACGTCGTACATCCAACGCGCAACGTGAAGCCCTAAACTTCCAATACCACCGATCAGTATGTAGGTCTCGTCGGCCTTGAAGAGAGCGTCATGTTCTTCTTGTTCGATCGGTTTCTCCGCGTGAGCGTCAAGAGCAGTTTGAGTGGGAGGAGTAGCTCGATCAGTTGGAAACTCGGAGCTAACAAGCTTCTCCAGTCCGAGCCGCAACGTCTCCCCGATGAGGTAGGGATTGCTTGCGATCGTATGTCGAATCAGATTATTGCCGTCGGAGCAATCGAAGACGCGAGCACCGCTGCCGGCGAACGTTCTGGCGATGTCAGCATCGCGGGTGCACTCACAGACTATGATATCCGGGGTTTGGAGGGAGAGACGCGCAAGGGTGACGGGCAGACTGCGAGCGTCCAAGGCAACAGGATGCACATTCAGTTGTCGAAAGAACCATATGAGGTGTTGTCCCAACTCGGAGCCATCGGACACGACAAAGATTCGGCCTGGCAATCCACGTCCGGCGCCGGCGAAAGCATCTGCGCCCAGCAGCATCCCCACAGCGAGTATGCTGGGCGAGACCGCTGCAATGTCATGTGCGGCAGATTCGTCGTGTATACGAGTAAGGCAGTCGCGATGCAGCGTCATGATAGTGCGACGAGGTGCGTCCGATACGACGGTAACGACTAGTGCGCCGAGAAGAGATGGCGAGGTGTCATCGGAATCAGATATAGCAACCACTCGACATATTACGCCGTGGAGCGTCGATACCTGGGAGTGCGTAGCGATAACCTCCAAGCGGACGTGTTGTGCAGGGGGCTTACCCACAGGGAGAGCTGAGCGGATCAAAGATGATGCTTGGGTTCCAGGCGAGGAGGATGCACGGAAGCGGGGTACCAGGATTTCGCCGTGCTTGGTGAGGACGAATTCCCGGTCTGATCCCGCCCTGCGAGTTAAGAGGCGGATGTGCTTGATGATATCGACTTCTGGCATTTCGTCTGTGCAAGTGAGCAACCCGATGTCCCACTGCGGGAATTCGCGCCGTAGACACCTGGTAAACCCTCTCGCGGCATCTCCATCTCGTTGGGTTTTTGCGATGAACCAAAGGGAGAGCGGTGCATTGACGTCGAGATGCCGTATGTTGGCTTGAATCGCAGTTTCGTGGCCGAGTTGGTAATACAGAGTCTGTGGAATCTTGGTCATGTCCGTTGAGCGTTCTCCGACCAGAGCAGCCGAGGGCTGTGAAGCGTACAGTAAGTATTTCCACGACTTCAGTATGCGCACATTCAATCTGCGTCATTGAAGTTCTCACCATGTGCTCAATCCCGTTCTGTAGATCTGGTGAAGCCTGTGTGGACATAGCCAACAGCTCGTGGACCAGCGTGAAACGCTTTGACACGGCCGAAATCGGTTCGTTCAAGTGACGGCTCACGACGAGGTTTTCTAGAGTACAGATCTTGCGGCCAGATTTGCTGAAAACGAACACATCGCTTATGACCTGATCTGATGAGATGCGACATAGGTCAGCTGCGCAACAGAACGTCCAACAAACTGTCCAAACCTGGGAGCCACTGCCTAAGTACTGCATAGGCGTAGACCTTCTCGCGGAATGTGGAGTTCGTCGGGACATCGTCAAGGCGGAAGGACGATAACAACGAAGGTAGGTAGTAGGCATTGGGATCATAATTAGCTGTGAAGCGTGGGTGGGCGACCACGTGTATGCAGGCATCGAGGATGTTCGGAGGCACGACATACATCCTGAGAGCCAGATATCAGTTTCGGGCGTGGTTTTAACGTTGGGCTACGCACGATGTCGAGTCGTCTTCGAGGGCTCTAACCTCCACCAGAACGTCGTTATTGCCGAAATGACAGCGTGATATGAGGCGGAAATGAGAACCATACTGAAAGTGCTTGAGGTCGGCATAGAAGTCTACCAATAGAGTGATTGTAATCGGCGCCGCACTGATGCAATGGGCGAAGCAACAATATGCTGACCTTGTGCGTCATGGAGCTCACGACTACGAAGGAGGTCGCCAAGATCAATCTTTGTCGCAACACAGGCCCCAATGTCAGGTTGATCACAGAGCATGTAGCCCTCAGCGTGGAGAGTTGAAGCCGCCACGTCCTGACCATGCCAACGTTATGGTGAGTTGTGAGCGATGAGAATGTCATGGAAGACGGGTACTGGTGACGAACCTTCTCCTGATAAGATTGCGTTGCTGTCCTAGAAGAGATACTCCACTGTAGTCCATCCCGTCTGAACTCGAGCAACGGAGGACGCTCGGAGGAAAGCGAGAAGAAGGAATGGAACTGCACGTTCCAAAGAAGAAATGATCCCGCTTCCAATGCCTAACACGACTCTTACTATTCAGACAACAATGAGAATCGTGATGAACGCATACCATCTCTAGGAAGCCGCTCGCAGGCATGATGGGCTCGTGGTTGATGATATGCTGCGCGATGTCGGGATGCGTCATGTAGCTGACCCGTAGGCTATTCCCGTGCAAGGGCCTTAGTGCAGGCCCAATCTGCGTCCGCAGAAGGGGTGAAAACTCCGGTAGGTAGGCAACCGTTTTCTTCAAGAAAGGATATGGAGGCGTCCGAGCCTTACGGCTTCGCAGCCGCTCGACAGGGCACAAGACATCGAAGTCAACGCCGTTATAACCTGCTGCAACAACGTGGCCCAACGCGGTCAGCAACGCAAACTCTTCATCGCCCGCGTCGTAAGACCTCGTCCGGCGCATGGGACACGCTACGGAAGACGGCGTTGCTCCGATCTCCTGGAGGTAGCCCGACAGAATGGGATGAGGACCAATCTCGACGAAGATCGCATTCGGATGGTCGTGCAATATCCGCCGCACCGCTTGCACGAAGAGTACAGGATCCCGACTGTTGCGCCAGAAATAATCAGCCGTGAAGTGCCGGAGTCGCATACCCGTCGCAGTAGAATAGGTCGTGACGCGAGGATTCAACAGGTCCTCGCCATGGCGCTGATATATTTCGGTAAGTCGTGCGCAATACTCCTCGCGGCAGAGCTCCATCAGAGCTGAGTGCACCGCGACGCCAGTCTGGATTCTTCGCGACAGGATGCCTTGCTCTTGGGCCACGTCGACGGCGCGTTGTATTGAGTATTCGTCACCAGCGATGGCAACAGCCTCGGGACCGTTGTAGCATGCAATACCCAGGGCTCGGCCATGCTTTGGATCGTCTGAGTCGGAAGTCCTGACCGCGTGGATGATAGCTTGAGCACGGTGTGGTGCGCACGACAAAGCCACCATGGCTCCCCTTGCCTGCTCGACGGCCTCCATGACTTTCCCACGCATAACAGCGATTTCCATCGCCATACGCTTCGATCCCGCACCACAGGCATAGAGCATGGCGGTTTCGCCTGCCGAATGGCCCATGACAATGTCGGGCTGCACACCGAGCTTGACGAGGAGGTCATGAAGGGCAATATGCACCATGAGGAGAGACGGCAGGATAATCCTGATTGGCCAGATGTTCGGAAGGGGCTTAACTGTCGTGGCAGGACCAAATAGCCCGACATCCTGAAGGAGGGATGTCCCAGTAAGCTCAAGATGAATCTGGTCAAGTTCTTGGATAGTCGTGCGGAAGGATTCAAATCTGGCGAAGAGCTGACGACCCACTAGTTCACATAGTCAGATGTACATTGTACATAACATACTGATTGCTGTTACTTACTTTCCATATGCTGTGGACCTTGTCCTGAGAAGAGAAAAACAACCTTGGGCCTTTCATGGGGAGAAAGAATAGGCTCTGGAAACTTGAGCATATTAGCCTGCAACTTGTCTCTGTTGATGACTGTGAAAGTTCTCCAAGTCATGCTTCTGACTTGATGACCATGAAGATTTGAGATAGCAGCTAGCTGTGATGGAGATTGTCTGATGGTTTCCTGAAGGTTTTGGGCCATTGATGTGGCAGATCTTGGAGATAGGCCTCCTGCCATAAGCAACTGTAGAGGTCCTGAAGAAAGTCTAGAATCATGGACTATGACTGGACAGCTTTGCAGCAAAGTATGTCCATTTGATCCTCCAATTCCAGAGCTGCATATTGAGATTAGTGACCCTCCTGCAACAGAGTGAGGTTTCAATGAAATTGGCTGCAGAGGAACATGGAGTCTATACTGATCCCATGGGATAGCAGGGTTCTTCACTTTGAGGTTGACATTTGGTGGAATAACACCAGTCTCCATGATACCACAGACCTTGCAGATAGATGCAAGAAATGCAGTAATCTCAAGATGGCTTGGAACACAAAATTAGAGTTGGTCTTAGCATATCTGAGAAATGAAATATTTGAGACTGACCCAAGGTTCCCCTTTACACTGCCTACCAGCAGTTCTCCATCTTTGCTGAACTTTTCACCCACCCAAGAGGCTTCAATGGGATCTCCCACAGTTGTACCTAGTACCCATGTTAGCATGATATGTTTTTGATGAAATAAACAGCAGCACACCAGTGGCATGCATCTCAACAAAATCTACATCCTGTGGGACATAGCCTGTTGCATGGAAAGCTCTCTCCATAGCTTCAGCTTGTGCAGATGCAATAGGTGCATGTACAGGTCCTGCAGATCCACATGCATTGATACCAGTTCCCAAGATCTAAATCTAGTCAGTCCTGGTATAGCATCTCACATCTCTGTGACCTACATTAGCATAGATATGGTCACCATCTTTGACTGCATTCTCATAGAGCTTTAGGACAATTGATACTGCCCCTTCACTCCTGGAGAATCTATACAATCTTCAGTATGCATATCAATTACAGCATAGATGGCCAAGTTGTTACCCATCAGCATGAGCATCAAATGGCTTGCACTTTCCATCCGGCGCAAGCACAGATGCTTGGCTGTACTGGACCCAATCAGCCAGTCTGGTTCAATATCGTGTCAGATTGACTCTCATATATTTTATATGGCTTACCTGAGATTGAGTTGGCAAGCACTTACAACGGCGGCTTCGCATTCCCCTGCACGCAATGCTTGCACTGCCAAATGAGTCGCAGTAAGGCTCGAGCTGCACGCCGTGTCCATAGGAATGGATGGTCCCCGAAGATCAAGATGATATGATATTTTGTTAGCGACCATGCAAGGCATGCCCGCGAACGACCCTCTAGCCTCAGTAAGATCCTGAAAACGCCAAATCCTAGTCAGATCAATGACGGACATATAGCGACCTGTCTAACGTACGGGTTCAGCGATGTTCATAATGTCATGATTCGTTGCTGTAGCGTAACAGCCGACGTTCCGGCCTCGATAATCTATGCCCGAGTCCAAAAGCGCGAGGAAAGATAGCTCAATAAGCTTTCTAGTACTCGGCGACATCGCGCGAGCGTCCTTCGCCGATATACCGAACTCGAGGTGATCGAATTTGTCGACATCCTTGAGAAAGCCGCCATGCGTCGTAGCCACCTTTCCTAGAGCATCACCCGCCCACCTCATCATAAACCTCAGCGATGGTTCGATGTCGACACCTTAGATCGTCAAACTTACGAGTGTGTATTAAACCGTTCACGTGGGACTTCCGTGTACGCTTCGCCCTTCTTGAGTAAGAAGTCATGGAATTCAGCGAAGCCAAGGTCATGGTCCGCGAATATGCCGCTCGGAAGTGCAGCAGCGATACCAACCTGAGCAATAAACCTTCATGAGCCCAACAAAGTTCATGCTGAAAGTTCAAATGATGGAATACGTACGATGGCTACCGCACTACGCTGAACGGGTGAAGCTTGAATCTCTGTAACAGTCATTTGCGCCTCACAGAAGGGTTGTGCGGTACGAGCGTACTCCTCGCAGCTGACACGGGACTACGTCTTTTCAAGGGTTACACGCAAAATACACGCTGTTAGGAAACGCGCAGAACGCGGTTGCTTACCTACTATCGGAGTCTCTTGGTTCTCTGATCGTACACGCCGTGGCAATGTTCACGAACCGGAACATGCATCGGTTCTAAAAGATGTCAGCGAGAGTTCGTGACTTCCTCAGATCATTGCTGGCGGATTCGGCCTACTCGGCCTCACACATGGCACATGCCATCACCACGCGCGAAACAACAATATTTATCATCCGATTCATTGATCCCGTAACGGGACCTTAAGGACGTTGGCGTGCTTCTATCACCGCTCACTTGCGCAGGGGGAGATTTCATCATATTCATTCCTAAGCGGGAGGCTTCCCTACCTAGACATCTCAGGCACGACATGTACCACTCGTCCACCCAGCCTTGCTTTCCATCAGTAACACGCTGTACATGCATGGCGGAGACGATGCACTCACGAGGTTTATCACGACCTGTGCCCTTTAGAAGACGGGGGACACATATTGAGAACGTCCGGCGACTCAGCGTGCGTATTGACAAGGGTCAGCCGCCGCGCCGCTGGGAAAGCCTCGTTCAAAACGAGTATCGGCTGCGACAGAGGATGCAGCGCTCAGAAAGATGGCCCCTGGGCCGTCAACGTACTGTTGCAAATAAATTGTGAGCGTAATTGGCATGGCACAACTGGATACGCACCAGATAAAGGGCCGTAAGCCAGTCGAGCGGACGAGATACCCATACGGGCCCATCATCCGCGTCGTGAAACCGCACACGCCGGCGAGGCTGACATAGAGGTTGTGTGAGGGTGAAATGCTCAAACTTCGCACAAAGTCATTCGCTGAAGGAACGCGTCAGTGAGCGCGGATTGACTATGAACGTTAGCATGCTCACCGACAAGTAACCTTGAGGTAACAGTTTGAACCGTTGACGCTTCGTTGATGCCAACTTCATTCGGCCGTGAGCACAAGCTGTGAGGTCGAGTCGGAGCCGAGACGATTTATAGCGAGCCCGGGCGGTCAAGATGCTGCCGCATCAGAAGCTCTTCTCGACGTGGGTGTAGAAAGATGAGGCCGTTTGGAGGAATTTGACGCAGTTTAGGTCGGAAACCGATGTATATACAGCAGTGCGGCTGCGGCGAAGTCGATGTTCGGTCGAGGAGGCGCCTCGCCGCGCAAAGGCCTGGAGACCTGGCGCTACGTATACCATATATGGTAAACGCGGTCTTGCCGCGCGGCAATCCTCCACTGCCAGTCTCCTCTTGACAAGGTTAGCGACCAGGTCACCGAGCATGTCACAAAAGAATGCCCCAATTCCAGGTCTGACACTGGCAGATCCGATTCGAGTATGGTTCCGGGACATATCAAGCGCACTCACATACTAGTACTGGCACGGATCTCTTTTCAACTTGAAGCTCACGGCCGTACATAGAGGCTCTCGAATCGGGCCTCAGGCCTCACTGGTAGGCTCACCGACGACAGCTCCATTCAAGCGACCAATATTCAAACCTCGCGATTACTCATACCTTACAGAAATATGGATGATACGCCAACTTTTCCAGGATGTACACTGACATACATCAGAATCACTGACACTTGCTACGCGATACCCGGACTCGCTTTCGTACTAGTATAATTACAGCTACCTCTCTTTCTCCAAGGCGAGCGAAACCCTGAATGACTATGAGCCTAGCAGCATATGAACGGTGGTGTGCGACGAAAACGAAATGGGCAACGCATGAAATGAAGCAACTCAGCAACGGCGTAACGAGGAATCATGCTTCCACCGGACGGACATCACGGACCTGATTGATTACGAGTCGGCGTCGCTCACTCCGAGTCTGTTGTGGCGATCCGAGCCACTACACAGGCACTGTTGATCAATACCAACCAAAGGAATCCTTGGAACCATACACAACTGACATTTGTCGCCACCAAGTGTCTCTGGGGAAGGTGCAAAACAGATCACACTCTCCGTTGGCTTCACGGACTAAACAGCTCTCCTGCGTGAGCACAATCGGCCCCTCAGACGTGGTTTAGAATTCATACCTCGGTCCTCGAAGTCGACGGCTGCATGGCCAGAACTCGTTCGAATTTCCGTTTGAGCCCAAAGTCCGTGCCATGTGAGGCCCCTGCAAGCGTACTGGCAGTGTTGTCGCTCCTCTGGATGCCCTGCATCGACATCACATTGCCGTCCACGAGACTCGCAGTTCGTGCTCGATTGTTGAAATTGATGAGCAACGTGTTAGAATATCTGTCGTGTCTCCGAGTAAGTTCACGGCAGACCATAACGGGGTCGTGCACTCACAGCTTGGACAGCACCAAAACACTGATATCAAGTTAAGTATTAAAGCCATGAAGATGTCGGGCAGGACGTACGGAGTGCTGTGAAGATACGTTCTCTGCAGTGCGAGTGAGTATCTACGGCGTAGTACCGACTGGCATGCCACTCACCGGCTTTATGGTGAAGAATAGGAGATCGAGAATGGCAACCACCGCTTCGTTGTAACACAGTCAGAGCCATCTCATACATGCTGTAACGTGGCATATACCCGTGAAAGTGCCTGTCTCGATCCCGAGCGCGATGAGTCGGTCGATGATCGCGTCCGACCGTCGTATCCCAGTCTTAGCCCTAGTAAGCTTCGGTATCCCTGTGTTAAGGCCAGGAAGCTTCAAAGAAAAGATATAAACACTCACCAAGAGGGTCATTGAGATAGCAATGACACTATCTGTGAGTGCGCTTCCCGCAAGCCACGTCTAACGACCATATCAGATGAGACCGGCACATGTCTCATTCGAGGCTCACATCGATGTATGGAATAATGACTGCTTCGTCTTCGTCCGTGGTCAATGCTTTCATCTGGTGAGTCCTTTAGTTGTTTATACAGCGCTGACATATGACGGGAAACAAACCTTCACGCCGCTCACTATGGCTGCAGACATCTGGGTGAGAGAGATCTATATGCGTGTTACACCTCTCAGAGTGACATCGATTGGATTTGCAGTAGAACGTACCGTCACAATGAAAGCACAAAGCCAGCGGTAGCGCGACATCATCAAAATTCTCCACGCAAAGAACGATTGCACCGCGGCTGACACCAGGCCAGCCATGACGCAGATCGTAAACCAGCCATTGTAGAAGCTGAGCAGATTGTCGACCTGGTCGCCATAGCCCCAAACGTATACGTGAAAGCTGTCGACGGAACACAAAGCAGTCTGCACGAGTTCAAAGATGCAGATGCCATAGACTGCAGGTTTTGAATTAGCGCATCGAAACTCGAGGGTAACGTGCAGATTGGGCACGAACCGAAGGCTTTCAAGGAGAGTGGATCGTTTGGGAAACAGACATGGTAGATATCTGTAGACAATAGAAATTTGAGCAGTTAACCGGGACGTTGGCTCGGTGACTTCTGGCTCACAAACTTGGGCGATGAGGACGCCTTGCAATCCGTAGTTTAATAACGAACCGACGAGCTGTAAAACAGGCTTCAATACAGAACATGACGCTAATACCGAAAAATATTACCTCAGGACCCGAACTAGCCAAAGCATAGCCAATGAATGAGTTTGATTCAGTAGACAAAGGTCATCGACTGCACTTACAGCAGGTTGACGCTAGTAGACATCTCCAATAGCAACGCGACGAGTGGAGTATGACTGGCACGACTCGCGTCGTGGAAGTTCTAAGGGATGCAGCGAGGCTTGAGCTTGAGACCTAGACGGATGCGAATGCTAAAGAACGCCTACTAGTAGCTCAGCTGGGACCGCACTGATTGTTCAGTTGTATCCGAAGCACGACAGTACTGCCCCTGGGAGCCTATCTGAGTGCGCTGAGCGCATGCTAACAAAGCGTGCGTAACTCGTGTGTACTTCGCATCGATGGGGAGGATCAAGAGATGTGGACTCCCGGGCCTTTGACACATCTGTGTGCCAGTGTTCCGGACTCGGATGGCGATGCGCTGGCCGTGGCAAAGTTCAAGTGTTGAGCGCTCGAAGGAGGAACTTGGTTCACAGTTCAAACGTTCATCGAGACATCACTCAGGCATCTGCCAGTGATCGGCCGTACAAGATCATTATACTTTTGTAAGGGTTTGTACTCATGAACAGCCGGCGGCCGGATGACTGGTATCAGCTGTCAGTGTCACCTTTTCATTGACACTTCTCAAGACTCAGCGTGACGCTCTCATGCTCGACTTTTCGAACGCCCCAGCTGCCCGGTGCTCTCTTGCCCACTCCAGCCGGGAGGTACGTGACTACTGTATACGTGGCTACTGTAACTTACTATCATGAAGGCAGCGCATCCGAGGCGGTGTCTCTAGATACCGATTAATGTCCGATGCTACCTTCGAGAAGGTATGGTTCTGAGCGGTGTTATACTACGTGACGTAACTCTCATCCTTGTGAATTCGAAGCATCTGTCTAGCACCGTTCAAGCTTGGTTCAAGCTGAGGTCTTCTCCGAAGCTTAGGGCAGCGATATCTTGTTCACATGTCAATCATTGAAAGAGGAGCATGCCAGAGTGCTCTGACCACGGTTTGGCTGTGCGGTTGTCGTGACCCGCTCATGGAAGATTTCTCTGACACACAAATCAATCGTCGCGACGCAAATCCCAAACAAACTGGTATTAACCCAAAACTCTGCGATCTCGGGTCACTCGACGCCGTCACAATAGGACGTAGAAAGTACAGCCCGGGCCAGAACATTCCTCGCATTGTGGTCCTGTCATAGCTGCACATAACAAGCTTCGTCTTGTGCTGAACGTCCCTCACTCCCCTCCAAGTCCCCATTGAAGTCATGGACTCAACGGAGATACGTCTACTGTGCGTATTTGCGGTCACCTATGCTCAAGCTAAGTCTCATAGTGTCCTCGCCCCGCATATGTAGGTCTGCCCCTATCGTGGGTATTTTACACGTACTCTGCTGGTTGCAATGGTCTAGAGTCTCGTTCGCAGATCCTCGGGATTCATCTCAATTGGGGCCTGGAAGGCATATTGCTGGTGCAAACGTGTGAGTCGGTACTCGCGCTGGGTTGATTTCCATGTTGACCATTTGATAGACATCTACAACGCGCGATACACGTCCGATCCGCTGCAATTCAAGGTCCTAGGTGAGTCTAGCAGCTAGTAGCTGTGGTTTTGCGTTGCCGTTGACACTGCTACTTAGTGTATGGTGTGTTCGTTTACGAGACGGTTCAAGCATGCCTGCTCGTGGCCGACATATTCCACTACTGGGTGTATAACTACGGAGATCCTGACGTCCTAGTGATGCTGAGCAATATGTGGTTCAGCATCTTCGTCATGGGCGGTATCATGGCTGCTGTCGTACAGAGTTTCTACGCATGGCGTATATGGAAGATCGAACAGCATCTTCTCATGACTGTGCCAATCGTCATTGTAAGTCAACTCCACATACTAGCTGTATTCATAGTTGCTCTATTAACGCCGTTCGAGTGAAGATTTCTTTCGCTCAACTGGCACTTGCCATAACGAGTGGGGTCAAGGTATGTGTGGATGAACGTACCCATATTACGAGCAGCAGTATTGAGTAGATTCTCTTATAGATGAAGCTGCTACAATCGGTTGTTCTGGAGCACCGTATTGCAGCTTTCATCGAGGTATCCGCCTTCATTTGCGTGATACCGTTCAAGCTAATCTCCGTACGAAGGCTTGGCTGGCTTGTGCTTTACTGGCCAATTTCATCGTCTCAATCACCATGACCGTTCATGTGTGTCATCCCATTACCGCAGGACATCCGTGCCTCCTAACTACACATATCTAGCTTCTCAAGAGCGGCCGAACCACTGGAAGCACCCCTATCAGTCGTGCCCTCGCGTTCCTTGTGGAGTCCGGAGCATTGCTCGGTGTGTCAGCACCGCTGCGTACTCACTGATTTGCGAACTAATCTACTTGAGAACAGCTATATTTACCCTCGCTGAACTCGTTCTATACATTGTGGAGTTGGTGAGTATGCTTTCCTTGTCGGTATATGATCTCCGCTAAGTGATTATGTCGACCAGGAAACCAATATGCATCTGCTTTTGTGCGTAACACATTTTGCCGCGCAAAAACTCATAACCTCACAAAGATGTTAGTGCTCTGGTGTCGTCGAAAATGTGCGTCTCGTCGGGCTAATTGCCCTCTTAGTTTACCACTGACTACTTGCTTATGACAGCTATGCCAATAGTCTGCTGATGAGTTTCAACAACCGCGCACTCCCGGGCATGAACGCGAAGGGGTTCTTCTCACCGTTCCATACAAGTAACACTCGACTTGGAACTGCCAGCACTGGCACCCAGATGATCTTTGCCGAAGCACAGGGCACGGCGGCTCTGGGAATACGCTCGATGAGTGTCAAGGAAACCTTTGACTGAGTGTCGGACCAGCGTAGGTGCCTCCACGATGTCACATTCCCACCATCCTACTAACAACGGAATCACGGCGCCAGATACAGGCGATGTTGTGGGGATTAATAGCTATGCTCAGACATACCGCCGACTTCTGATGCGGATCGATGGGCATTAACTGATTGACTTCGGAATGGATAGGATTGCTGCTCGCAGATGCTTGCATCAATGTACTCGGAAATGAAGCTATGTACGCCTTGATGGCTGCCATGCTGATCGATGATGATGCCAGGGAATCGATTCACTGGGACCACGAAGTCCGGACCTATAGGTATGATGCAAGTGCTGTCTTCGACGTCAGAATCGGACACAAGCTCCTGAACCGCTGCGACTCGGGCCATCCGACGATTGCTGATTGACTTTCAGGTGCGAACACGACTTCGACGGTAGTACTGCGTTCGTACCGCATACTCGCAAGACTCCGGATCCATAAATCAATGTTCGCTGTCGCGGCCTGTGAACGAAGATTGTTGCCGCGCTGCATTCTCCATTCATTCACTCCCAGGTGCGCGGAGAGAATTCCAAGAGTTAATCTCTTTTGCTCAGCAATCAAGGGTCAGTCCATGCAGCTGGGTCAGGTATTGACTGTGGTCTACCATCAGCATCGAAAGCGGACGATATAGCCGGTGGTGCAAGCTCGCCGCATTCAGTCTATTGTTGGTCACACAGATAAGTAGCATGGGAGATTGACATACGTTCAATATATGACGCAGTGCGAGTCGCGAACTATGTATCTTGGCCTTCGAATTGTTCATCATGAACTCAGCCTTCGTAGCCCTTGCGTAATGTACAAGTGCATTCTTTCATACCGATTAGAATTCAACTCTACATACCGAAGACTGTATGCCTCGACACGTCGCGGTAGTTCTATCATATCCCTGGGATGGCGCCGCGGCCCGAGCTTGAGAAGGAGTAGGCTAAGCTACGTACTTTAGGCGGAACGGTGCGGCATCGCATGAATTTCCGATGACGGTAAACCGGACACTTCGCGCGCTGGGGCCGACGAGGCCCGACTATGCGTACAATATCCTGCACTTGAGTACTTGCTGCGAGCCAGGCGGCGAGGGCGCCGGTATCATAAGTTGAAGTGAGTGCTGGCTGTATGTAGTAATAGAACAACTGTAAACGCGGGTACCCGCCGGACCGGTCGGAGCGAGTGACATGTTTCCTGGTACTATGAGTAACAACTAGTCACACTACTTTGTACGACCTGGCTTCAACGGTCCGTCATGTACACAATGTTCATCTCCAACCACCACTTTCCGCGACTCTCCGTGGCGGACAGTGCCTCCCATGCAGCGGCTGGCGATGGCGGTCAACCATATGCTCAGACGAGGCAAACTCGCCGGAGCTTCGCGGTGTGCGTCACGGTGCCGCCTCAGGCCCAGGATCAAGCACGATGCCGGCTCGTAAGGTCGACAGGACAGTCAGCATGTGAGCGAATTGTGAGCGAATCCAACAAATTGTGGCACCGTATGGTACCCGACTTCTTGCGTCCCACTGATTGTTCTCGCAGTCTGTGCGGCCGCGCTGGTTCCTTCCGCCATCG
Organism: Fomitopsis serialis; assembly: GCF_022376445.1. Taxonomy (NCBI): domain Eukaryota; kingdom Fungi; phylum Basidiomycota; class Agaricomycetes; order Polyporales; family Fomitopsidaceae; genus Fomitopsis; species Fomitopsis serialis. Next base: position 51,867 of record NW_025955011.1, on the reverse strand, counting down.
AGAGGCCGCATGCCCCATTGCTCACTCTGCGCCGTCCATCTGGACCCGGAAAGCCTGAAGGAGGCATAATGCATTCAGAAACGCCGAATCCGTAGTGCGCTCTACTGCCTCCACGGTCGTCAATGAAAAGCGTGTCACCCTATGATACCGCGGATTCATCTCAACATGATCGTGATGCTCCGACGATGTTCATCATACACGGCGCGCGGAGATCTTTCGAAGCAAAACAGGCTTCTTCAAGGGGTAACGATTAACGCATGATCGGACCGAAATACTAATTCTTGAGTTGATGCGGTGCGTCGGTACCGTTCAGTATAGATCATTCGTACTGTGCCGCTGAAGTGCTGGTCACATATGCAGGGCGATTTGTACAGTCGCGCAACGCATCAGACAAATGACAAGACAAGTTCCCAGCTGTCTTGCCACAAGAGGCCGCTCTAACCCACATGCACATGTACAGCGGCGATTCGAGGGCACGGATCCTCATTCAAGGGTAAGCTGTGTCATCCCTCTCTATCTCGAATCAGACAAGATTCAATTATAAATCTCAAGAGCGCTGACCTGAACCCTGAGCTAGCCGCCGACGATCTATCGACGCCGGTAGAACGAGGGACGGCACATGGATATGAACAATACATCTCATTGCGCAACGCATCCTGGGACAGCGTCACCGTTCATGCGTGATGTCTGTGCGATCACGGTACGTCCCGTCGCTCTCTCATCATCTTGATGCCCATATGCTCCGACGGAAAGGCTACCTATCATGCGCAGAGACTGCATTCGGGCGATAGACGTGGAATCATCCCGGGAACCCCGGAGTCATATGTCATGTCTGTATATTTATGTCATCCAGTGAACACCTGGTGAACACAATCGGAACGCAATAGACCCTGTGAGAGGCAACAGTCTAGGCATTCAAATCAGTTCAAGAAGCTCACTTTCCGCGCTACGCACGTTCAGCGATATCAGGTTCCCGTAGGTTCTATCGCACCTTCCATGTACGAGAAGCAATGAGGATGAACGTGATTTTCTTGGATAGAGAATTGGATTATCCGTCGGCGTCGCAAGCGCGTTGGTATAGGCGACCTAGTATATCCTGGACCATCGCTCAACCTGCGTTCTTGACATCGAGCTGCCGCACGTCTACTCATATATTCAAGTATCCAGACGTCCTGTGCATTTTTTCACTGGCAACATGGAAGCGAAACTAGCTACCATAGGTGACATCGCGGAACGGCGCTTTGACTTCGTCGTCGTTGGTGCGCATTACGAGCTGAGATCAATATCGTTGTCACTGACTCTCTGTGGGCAGGCGGCGGTGTGAGCAATATATGGGCATTTTTCTTAGCGCTCTTTGACGTCTCTCGATCCCTAGACTGCCGGACTTACTGTCGCATCCCGACTGTCAGAGAATCCGGATGTGACTGTCGCCGTGTTAGAGGCAGGAAAGGCTAGCTTCGATGACCCCAACGTTTGTGAGTCATCTGCGAGCGGGACAATCGGGCGGCGCGACTAACACCAATGACTTTAGTGAAACCCGACGGCTTCATGCAGCAGTTGATGCGACCCGCCTATGATTGGGCGTTCTTGACGGCGCCGCAGAAGCATTTGGGAGACAAGGTCATGCCGTGGTTCAGGTTCGTGGTGTTGGTCGATCGTCATGGATATTATTCAATGCGGCCTACAGAGGAAAGGGCTTAGGAGGCAGTTCTAGGCTGAACTTTCTCATGTGGATGACTCCGCAACGCGAGGATATCGACGGTAATGGCCCATACGCTCCCATGGTATGCTTGCTCATACCGCGCCAGCTTTCGAGAGGTTGGGTAATACTGGCTGGAATTGGGAAACAACGAGACGCTATCTCGAGGGAATTCAGAGGTCGGAGGTCTTCTAATACCCATTGGCGTGGCTCATGTTACTCTATAGGCCAGTCACGGATGCCACAGGACTTGGCGGGGAGGCTACTGGTGAAGCTGCCCGATATCCATTGCTGCAATGAACTGATCGATGTTTGAACAGGCCCAATACCCCTCGGATATGCAAGCACTCCGTCTGGGGCAGAGTTGCCTTTCCAGAAGGTTTGCCCAATCTATTGCCTTATTGTCATCATGTCTAGAACACCCCTGTCTAGAGCATGAATAATAATGGCATAGCAACCCCTCTTGTGGAAGATATGGTAGGATGCATTTATTGGTTTGATGCATGAAATCTGACCCAGTCAATGTTCAGGCTACAGGGCAGGTGAGTTGGTTCTCCACATGTAAAGTATTGCTCCAAAGACTAATCCATTGTAGACATGTGGAAGCTGGCTTTGTACCTGTTGTATTGACCCAAAAACTGGCCATCGTGTCAATTCAGCAACAGTTGAGTGTTTGCACATTTCCATAGTACAAGCCTGATGGTATCAATACCAGGCCTATCTACTACCAGCCCTTGACAGACCAAACCTCCATGTCTTGACTGATGCCCATGTCACAAGGCTTCTCATAGCTCAAGGTCTTGATGGTAGCAACCACACAGCTCAGGGTGTTCAGTTTGAACACAATGGCAGTCAGTACAATGTCTATGTGAACAAGGATGTTATACTGTCTGCAGGGTATGTGAACCATGTTTTCTGTATATGATAACTGATGTTTGTTGCCAGTGCTGTCAAGTCACCCCAGATACTGGAGCTCAGTGGTATTGGCAGCTACAATATCCTGAGTTCTCAAGGGATACCTGTGAAAGTTGACCTTCCAGGAGTTGGTGAAAACCTCAGAGACAAGGTTACAATCTCCATTACACTAGGTATGTGTATTATGTACTACAGCCAAGGCAATGACTAGACATGTGATTATAGAAATGAAGGAAGGACATGACATTTTCAGTTTTAACTTGATGGCCAATCCTGAGTTTCATCCAAGATTGAATGAGATTTTGTATGTGCTACAGTGGCCTTATGTGTGTATTTGACTGATTTTCATCACAGCCCAGATACAGCTGGAGATTTCTCCAGTGTCATTTCTGGGATGACCTTTGTCCCTATACAGGCACTGCCAGACAACATTCAATCCACAGTTCTCAGCTCAGCAGAGGCTTTCACCAAGAATGCCAAACAGCAAGGGTTGTACACCAAGGTGCATGAGCTGCTTGGGGACCATCTCAAGAGTGCCAAAATCCCAGACTTTGAGGTGGTTGTGACACCTTTTGTACCCTCAGGCCCTGGTGAGTTGTCATTGAACTCTAGATCTATTTGTCTTGAACATGGCTCAATCTTTATAAGATCCCAAGAAGCCCTACATTTCTCTTGTAGTGTGCCTTAGTCATCCATTCTCTAGTGGGAATATTGTAAGTGGAAATTGAAAAATTTCACAGCAGCCTGTTCTGATCAAGTTTATAGCATATACAGTCTCAAGACCCCAAGATGATCCCACTCATTGACCCTCATGTCTTTGAGAACTCACTAGACCTGGACATCTTGGTGGAAGCCTTCAAATTCACCAGACAGGTTGTCCAGACAGCCCCATTCTGTGATGTGGTCTCCAAAGAGATAAACCCAGGGCTTGATGCCAGCACTGATGATCAGATCAAGGGTGGGTATTTTTGTGATGCTAGATTGGAACCCTGAAGTCATCTCTGACACTTGGTTGACATAGCTGCTATCCAGAAGAATCTTGCTACAATCTGGCGTGAGTAAACAATTTTTGTACTTGTAATGACTTTTCCATCCTCAGTAATATTTAACAGACAGCTCTGGTACTCTGTCAATGCTGCCCAAACAGGATGGTGGTGTGGTAGATAGCAAGCTCAAGGTTAGTTGGTATAAGTTATTGATCAGATATTTGTGAAACTGATTTGTGCAGGTCTATGGCACAACAAACATACGTGTTGTTGATATGTCCATTGTCCCTGCACCTATCAGCAGCCATACTCAGGGTAAGTTGACTCAAAAATATTGATTCACTGTAGTCCTTACACCTTGCTTATGTAGCTATTGTCTATGCTATGGCTGAACAAGGTAAATGATGCCATATCCCTGTGATTCTACACTAACTGTCATGTTTGCAGCTGTGGACATCATCAGGAAAGAGTTTGGGTTGTAGTTAGGTTCCTTGGCATGATCAGCTTGACATCAGAGGGTGAATGGTCAATGAATTGTCTGTCTACTTTGAATGTACTTTTATGATAGCAATCGTAACAATGGTGTGGACTGGTTGCGCATATCATGCGTGAAAAGGAGTCTGCAGCACCTAATATCGTAGTGACACGGAAACGACCATAAAGCATTCACAGCGAGTATCCGCGCATCACAATGTAGGCATGCATGGGCCATAGTCCCATTTCCCACCGAAGATGCGGTGAGCGGTGTGGTTACTTGCAGCGAATTGAATACCGTTTGAGCACTGGCCTATTGTTCGAACACATTCACGGAGCGCGCACTGGCATGAGGGTGGTTGGATGGCACTAGTCCGAGCTCCAGAATGATATCAGCCAATACTGTCCGACGCTCGTAACGCGCACGGCGAACCACTCATCTAGAGTTTGGACCTTTCGTTCTCAGTGGCGGGCAAGGCTGATGAAGACTGACTGTCTTCTCAATAATACACACAGGATCACGTCAATCCTCGGCGACCGAGATTGACGTGTCCCCCAGCGCGCATGATTGCGATTGCCATACACCCCTCGCATGCGTGCTGTCAAGGTTGGTTTGTAGTCGCGTCATGTTGTTTGATAGGGTCGAAGTGAAGGGAACCGAAACCCGACATGGCTCTGTACTGGCACCGATAGCAGTTTGGATAGTCGGACGACATTGACCTCCGGGAGATCCGAGTCTTGAGCAACCATGTTACTCCAGCGGGAATAGGAACGCCGATCAGAAATGAAGAGCCTCACACCGAGCGAGCTGACACTGTGTGGAGAGCAGATTCAGAGAGCAAGATGACTACAAAGACCCATAATGATACATTTGAAATATAACCTCCGCAGTGGGAGGATACGTCAGACATCTGAATCGGAGGAGTTTCGTCCCATTCACTCGGCTATGACCATCACTTAACAGAAGAATAACTCAGCAGGAACGGTGTAGACGAAGGACAGTCATGGCTGACCTTTATTGTCATCGTCGACGGACGGTTCTGGGGTGGCTGAGAGGTATACGACGTCGCCAACGGGCTTCGTGGACTACACGCCCATGTTAGCGTCGAGTGCTCAACGACAACGTGGACGACTTGCCTCGGAGGTCAGTGCCGACGCCTGTGCGGAAAGGCGAGTCTGACGTCCATCTTTGCGGTATTGTCCTATGTCCAGGCTGTCCGTTGCACCTGTCATTGTACTGGCACCATTTCGGCTGGAGTGGACGGCTCCCAAAGAGACTACGTCGCCGTCCATGAGACTTGCCGTACGTGCCCGATTATTGAAGTTGATCAGCAGGGTATTCGCATACCTGGAGCGCAGTCAGTTTATGGAGATTGAACGGTGGTGGGTTGAGGGTCCAGTACTCACAGTTTCGACAGCATCATAACACTGGAGCCAGAGTCAGCATCAGAGCGGTGAGTAGGGACAGAAAGAAGGCGTACGGCGCGGCGTGAAGATATGTCCTCTGCGAGTGTCAGTTTATGTGAGCAAGGCCGGAGCAATCGATGTAAGACGCACGGGCCGTATGGTGAAGAACAAGAGATCGAGAGTCGCAATCACCGCTTCATTGCAACGAAGTCAGCGTGTTTCGCGTTGAGCATGAAGTCGCACGCACCAGTGAGCGTGCCTGTCTCCACGCCGAGCATAATGAGTCTGTCGATAATGGCATCCGAGCGCCGTATTCCGGTCTTCGCTTTGGTAAGCTATTGGACGTCAGCATTACTGACGTTCCGACCGGTACGTTGGTATAGTCGCTCACCAAGACTGTCATGGAAATGGCTATCACGATGTCTGCGAGCGCGCTTCCCGCGAGCCACGTCTGGCGATTGGGATGAGAGGTGTAATCAGCGCGAACGCACAATATCGCTAGACTCACGTCAATGTACGGTATGATGATGGCTTCGTTCTCATCTGTGGTCAATGATTTCATCTGGTCATGATGATGGCTGTTAGGGCGCGACAATGACGGAGACTAGAAGGACGAACCTTGACCCCACTTACGATGGCAATAGACATTTGGCCAAGGGCGATCTGTAGTTACACCTCGGCTCTCATGACGATGCTTAGAATCGCATTGGCACGCACCATCGTAATGAACATGCACAGCCAAACGGAGCGCGACAACATAAATATCCTCCACGCGAAGAAGCATTGTACCGCGGCCGAGAGGATACCAGCCATGATGGGGAGACTGAACCATCCATTGTAGAAGCTGAGGAGGTTGTCGACCTGATCACCGTATCCGAAGACGAAGACGTGGACGCCGTCGATGGAGATCAATATTGTCTGTATCAACTCGTAGATGCAAACACCATAAACTAGACCGACGTCAGAAATACCAGTCAAAAGTGATACCCGGCTGCAGGACGAGTGTACGCACCGAAGCATTTCAGCGACCATGGATCTTTGGGAAAACAGATGTGGTATATGTCTGGAAGAAGAGGAATGAGCTACCATGACGTTGTCACATCGTCGGCTGCGGAACTCACACACTTGAGCGCAAAGGACTCCTTGCAACGACCAGTTCGATAACGACCCAATCATCTGCGTACAGGTCTCCTCTAGACAACCCCATAAGATGGATGGCGAAAAGTCGTACCTCGGGTCCGGACCTGTTGCAACGCGCAGACTGTAAACGCACTACTCTGAAGATGACGATACGGTTGAACTGGTACGTACAGCAGGCTGATGCTCGTAGACATTTTGGACCTCGGAGACGAGTGAGAGAGACGACTTGCGAGGATAGTGCAATGGGTTTCTTGGGGAACGGAGTAGCATTCAAAGCAAAGGCATTGGCTTGTCGATCCGTCCAGAGACCGCCTTGTATGCCGGATAAGCAACGTGCGCTACTGTCAATGAGCCATTCACGATATTCTACTGCGTCGCTGTCTGAAGTTCAGACAGCGACGCAGTATGACCCCAGATCCCCACATGGGAGCCCAGTGACTCCCAACTCTGAGTGAAGTGGTTTCGGTGCCTTGCATCGCAACAGTACTGATGGAGACAATCAATTGAGCCTTGCCGATGCGATGGATCCTCGCCAGTGGGATCTTTGTGGACCAAGTGTCTGTGTGGCGTTGGTGTGGCGATGGCAGTCTGAGTCTACTGCCAGCGGCGGCGCTCTTACATAATCACTCTCTACCAGCCACTTTTAAGTACACCGCTCGAGGTACCATTGCCGGACTGTACTTGTTTCTCAATCTATTGCTACAAGGCCTGCAATCCGGATTCTCTACGTTGGCACGGATGCTCGTGGCCTGCAACGAGCGCTGAGCATCCAAAGGCAGCGTACGGTGACCGGTCCCCGGGCCCACTTGCGCTGTAGTACGTTGCCATGTCCTACCACAAGCACTGACACCGGGTTCAAGTTGAGTCTTGATTTCTGTTGCATGGCGACTCGGATACTTATGCTGGAATCAAGCCTCTCCGCGAAGGTACGCCGTCTCAAGTACGTACGTGTATTCCACTTGGCGGTACGCCCAGGACTTCTCAATACAACACCGGGCGGCGGTTCCATTCCCGTCTCATGCATTCACACGAGGCTCGACTTCTACGGTCTCCAAGCTGTCAGAGCCATTGTCAATACTCAGCATCATGATGGTTCTCGTGTTGCGCACTAAGCCTCATTCTCAGTCTTTCCACGGCTCGTAAAGCTCATGCACATGTCTCGCATCGGAAGGACGTGCACACAATATCAAAATACATGCGAATGCGGTGCGCCCTATCGGCGCCGTCTTTATGACATACCAAACCTTGATGTGATTTGTATCGATTTAGGTTCCGTCTCCCAGGCTGCCGTTCTCCGCTGGTGTCTGCAGATCTGCAGCTGTGGCGCTCAGAAGGAGCCATATGACCTTCGACGGTACCTGGGAGTCCTTTGACACGTACCTCAGCGTTCAGCGCTCCGCAGTGACCCCGGGCCCGACTCGAACCCGGAATCCAAGTCCACGGCTTGACTTGAGCTTGAGGACTCCGAGTCCATAGCCGGGTTGCTCACCACCGCTCCAGCGTATACGACTCACACCGAGCCCTCGGCATTCACTCCACCATATAGACGTTGGGTAAACTTGCATTACGACTGTGCTATCCCGCCTTCCCGCAACGATGGATATGGCTGAGATACGTCTGCTGTGCGTGTTTGCGTTGTCTAGGTGATTCTGGTGCATGCTCATCCCGCACACGTAGGTCCGCTCCTGTTGTAAGTACGTCTCCTGCAGATGCTTGACTGGGCTCGAACCGCTCTGCAGATACTCGGGATCCACATGAATTGGGGTTTAGAGGGTATATTGCTAGTCCAAGTTTGTGAGTCTCCATCTATGTTGTAAGTATCCGACGTTGACTAGCTAGTAGATATCTACAGCGCACGCTTTTCGTCTGATCCATTACGAATTAAATGTCTTGGTGAGTTCGCCCTTGGACGGCAGCCTGTCGCGGACGCTCATGCGGGTGATCAGTGTATGGCGTGTTCATTTACGAGACGGTCCAAGCGTGTCTTCTTGTTGCCGACGTCTTCCACTACTGGGTGTGGAACTACGGAGACCCAGCGGTCCTTGCCACCCTTAGCAATATGTGGTTCAGCGTCCTGATCATGGGCGGTATCCTAGCTACTCTCGTGCAATGTTTCTATGCATGGCGGATATGGAATACAGTCAAGCATGTCTTCATTAGTGTTCCGATCATTATGGTGCGGTCAAGGCAGCACTATCATGCGTATGATGCTCAAATTGACACCGATTCTAGGTAGCCTTCACGCAGCTTGCACTCGCTGTGACTAGTGGAGTTAAGGTGCGTGCGTGGTTGCGCAAAGTAGCTTACTTCGTTGTGCCGAACTCCTTCCACAGGCGAGGTTATTGCCAATCGGTCTCGAGAGCCGTATCGCATCGTTCGTAGATGTAGGTGCCTACGACATCTCGTTCGGATCAACGCTAACCCTGGCTTGAAGGCCTGGTTGGCCTGCGCTTTACTAGCCAACATCATCATCTCGATAACCATGATCGTCCATGTGAGCCATGTTTTACGTGCTACAAGTGCGAGGTGCTCATTCTGACTCTGCGGGATTAGTTTGTAAAGAACAATCGCCACGCTGGGAGTTCCCCAGTAAGTCGGATGTTGACGTTTATTGTGGAGTCTGGGGCATTGCTCGGTGCGTCTATCGCAATATGGTATTGTAATTTTAGAAATTAAATGACCATAGCGATTTTCACTCTGGTTGAACTGATCCTTTTCATTGTGGAGCCGGTGAGTATGCTTCGCACGTCGCACTGCAATTCATCCTGAGCCGTTTCATCGCTAGCAAACAAACCTTCACTTGCTCTTGTACGTGAACTCTGACTTGATGTTTACGGTGTGACCTCATAATGTTACCAGTGCTATACTGTCGTCGAAATTGTACGTGCTGATCCATGTCGATCATGGTCGAGTTGTATCACTCAACACTCCACCCGTCAGATACGCCAACACTCTGTTGATAAGCTTTAACAATCGCACACCCCCTACCACGGACGCACGAGGATTCTTTTCAGACTTCCGCCAGAGTAGCGACACTCGGTTGGGCTCTTATAGCGATGGCAGCCACTCTCTCGTCTTCGCCAAGTCAGCGCTCTCGACTGGTGTGGGACTACGCTCGCACAATGTGAAGGAAACAATTCTGGATGGAAGCAGCGTAGGTCCTGTCCCAGCGTCAATCTGCCGTCTTGCTGATAGCATGTCCTGGATAGACGGAGTAGGTGCTCAGCTGAGCACGAGCATTTCCCGAATAATCCGAGACGCAGTGCACATTAGCCGGTCTGTTTCAGTCGGACACTCACCACATTCGCACCCGTCCACCAATATACTCGCATGACATCTGTATGTGAAACTGCAATCTCAGTCGGATTGATTTGGTACGGTGATCAAACGGACGAGTGTACCAGTGCTGAACAAGCCTAGCTTACGGCCGGTGGCGAGATCCGATGTCACGCGTTCATAGACAACAACATGAGAGCTCGACGTCAGGGACGAGGGGCCCAAGCGCCAGAACTCATTCGTTTCGATGAGATGATGGGATACTCCTTGTTCAGCATTCAGGTACCGAGCAGTTATCGAGCAAGCCTTCAATCCGTTCAGGAACACGTTCGAGAGAGCCGCTCGCACGATGCGGCGCCCTGTGAACCCGGTGAGACCAAGTTTGGACCGTGTCCTCAAATCACTGATACTGGCGATTTCGGAAGGTATAGCTGGAAATCCGACGATTGACCTACGGGTTCGTCGTGTCCTGTGTGTACTTGCAGTCGCTGCACATACGGTTCAAGACCTCTCAGCGCATAATCATGACCCTGCGCTGTCGCCCGACGGGCAGTGGATGCCAAAGCATCAAGCCTCTGACAGTCACTTACGTCGCATCACAGTCATCGCTAGGGACACAAATAGCCGATGCGGCCGTTGAGCTTACGGTTCGTATCAGACGTTTGCCTATATGATGCACCGAAGCCCCCGTATCGAAGGCTCCATCCTACAACCATCTACCAGTGGATCGTCCTTCGTCACTTGGGTATCGCGCAAGCATGGGCTTCCTAACATATTTGATGCTGCTTTGCACCGCAACGGTGGCCTTTGTCCATGGGACGTTGTTTGCAGATCCGCAAGAACTTTCCCGACAATCGTACGACTTCGTTATCATTGGAGGTGAGCCAGTGTCATGACCAGTGTCGATACATCGTGCTTACTGTGGCATTCATCCCAGCGGGTACCGCGGGAAATGTGCTTGCTCGCAGATTGAGCGAAGTATCAGAATTCTCAGTTCTTGTAATCGAAGCAGGTGTAAAGTGAGATCGAGCTGCTACTGGATCCATTACGTGCGTCTTACCTCTTACAGTAATGATGTTCTGTTCGACGACCAGGTTCCTCTGTTGGACCCATTGATTTGGCCCGATACCGCGATCAGCTGGAATTACACCACCACTGCTCAGACAGGACTTGAAGGACGATCATTCGATTATCCACGTGGGTTTGTACTCGGCGGAACGAGCACAATCAGTGCGTATGCGAGATGAATATTGATCTATATGAGCGCTGATCTGCGTGTCGAGACCTCATGGTATGGAGTCGGGGGTCTGTGGACGACTGGAATCGTTATGCGAACTTTACCAACGACAGCGGGTGGTCTTGGGAGGAGATGTTGCCATACATGGAGAAGGTATGTCACTACTGACAACTGCGTCGGCTTCCTGCCACTGACTGTGTTTAGAGCGAAATGCTTGTTCCACCGAATGATCACCATAACACAACGGGCCAAATCAACCCGTCTGTGCATGGCACCAATGGACCTATTAGTATCAGCCTCCCCGCTGCCTCCATGCCGCTGGACAGTCGTCTACTCGAGAGCGCTACTGCTGAATTTCCGCATAACGAGGATATGAATGACGGTTATCCACTGGGTATCGGTACGACTGGTCCTTATGTCGCAACCACACTCGCGAAGCTGATGCTCCTTAGGTTGGCAACAGGGTACCGTCACCACAGCGGGTAGAAGGAGCGACTCAGCAACGGGATACCTGGATCCCATTATAAATCGCACAAATTTGGACGTACTCATACAGACGCGCGTTACCAGACTCATATCATCCAACTCCGGTACCTCTGTGCCAAATTTTAACCAAGTAGAAGTGGCACAGAATCGTTCTTGTGAGTGCCTGATTGGTCCGTATCGCCGTCACCGGAACCCGAACCTAGTGCCGTTTCTACTACAGCGGAGGGCATCATCATCAGTGCTTCCAAAGAGGTGATACTGTGTGCAGGCTCAATTGGCACTCCCCAATTGCTATTACTGAGCGGCATCGGCGATCCCAACACACTCCAGGGACTAGGGATCGAGCCTGTCGTCAACAACACCGACGTTGGTCAGAATCTCGTTGACCACCCTCTTATTGGCAATGTATGGATTGTCAACTCGAACGCTACCTGGGACAACGTGTTTCGTAACGCGACATATTTGGAAGACCTATTGCAGCTTTGGAACTCCACGGGAAGTGGCCCTCTGAGCGACACGGGTACGAACCAGATCATATGGTCAAGATTACCGAACGGTTCAGCCATCTTCGCCAACTATACGGACCCCTCTGCAGGGCCCGCCTCTCCGCACATAGAAGTACTATCTCATGTGCGTGTGACATACAATTGTACCCGATAGTCGACTCACTGACTTTGTCCTGATGGACCTGTTGTAGAATTCGTTCGGTTCACTTGTTGAACTCATGCCGAGCACGGGAAGCTACATGACTCTATATACGGCGGTCGTCTCCCCCGCTTCGAGTGAGCAAGTGCTCCATCCGGCTGCAACACCTGACTGACTAGCAGTGTTCTTTAACTAAAGAGGGCTCTGTGACGCTTGCGTCGAATGATGCGTTTGACAGCCCCCTAATCGATCCTGGATTGCTGTCTGATTATTTCGACGTCTACACCATGATCCAGGCAGTCAAACAGGTGCGAAACCTTATCAACTCGTCCGCATGGGAAGGGTTCGCTGTGGCAGAATACGGCCCGTTCGCGGATGCACAGACAGACGAGGAACTAGAGGAATATGTCAGGAACAGCACAACGTCAATATGGCATCCAGTCGGCACGGCAAGGCTATCCGCGGATGCCAGTCCCGATGGAGTCTTGACATCCTCACTCCTTGTCAAAGGTGCATCCGGTCTACGCGTTGTCGACGCCTCCGTACTAGTGAGTCGTTCTTCACGGTCATGATGCTTTCGCGCGTACTCACTCCCATCGAGCCCTATATTCCTGCTGGACATCCGCAAGCCGTCGTCTACGCTATCGCTGAAAGGGCAGCGGACCTGATCAAAGCAGCATGGCAGAACCACTAGGACGATACAGTTTATTTCGATAGCAACAAGACGGACATTCGACTATGTTGTACAGCTTGTATGTAGTTCGTCGGAAATCACGCCACAGCCATATAATCCCTGTACCCGTTAGTCCGTACCAATAATGTGATTTCCGACGATCGTCAGTGTATTCTTGAAGCCCGTGCAGTCAGGTGGCATGTGAGCATCGATGTCTCGAAGACACCTGCCTGTCTTGAAGATGTGTGTACGACATGTAGTAGCGGATATTTTGCTTGGAAAATGTAATACTACTAACATCACCAAAAGGCGTTGTAAGTAAGTCAACTATCTAGGCTCTCCGACATAGCTCAGAGAAGCCGGGGCGGTATGTGCATCTAATACTCAGTCAGTACCATACACTACAAGAATTAGAATAAGCATAAGCCAAAAGAAGTATGTGTTAAACTGATGGGGCGCAACCAAAGGCGCCTCATCATGGCGTGAAAGCTAGATGGCACAAGTCACCGTCCTATGTGGCGGCACCGGCATCGAGAACGGAGAATCTACCACATGAACGAACGGCCCATGCCGAAGGAGGCCCGGTGCGAAGGCCCGAAGGAGTAGCACCCGCCACCTTGCTCCTCGACCTCGAACTTGAGCGAGCACTTCATTCCGTTCTTGGAGTAGTTTACGTCCAGTCGTACAATGTTGACGTCGACGGTGCCCTGCTTGATAGACTTCGCAAAGTACGGGCCGCCTACAAATTCCGTGATTATTGGGCTGTTCCAATATTATAAGTCGTGTAAAGGATGCTTACCTCCACGCGACCACGAAGTGCCCTTCAACGCCTTTACCTCGTCTCCGAACAAGTCCTCGATAGCCGCCATGTTACGCTTTGCGATAAACCTTTGTGAATGAAGTGCGCACACGGACAGGAGCCAGACGTACGAATTCCATTATAGTCACTGTACTCTTGGGCTTGTTCTCAGGTGTCGGCTGGATCAATGTGCCCTTGCCACCAAAGATCGACTGGAACTCGTCGTATTCGAGAACTTCGTCAAACTTGATCGTCTTGCTCGTCCCTTGGAACTTCACTGAATCACTCTTGCATTCTTTCTTGAGGCTATGCATGATGCGTTACTGCAATGACAAAGAGGCATGTCTGTCGAGCATACCGGTCGAATATCTTCTTAAGCTGCAATTTGCGCTTCTTGTCTTCGGCCTTCGTGGTGCTTGCTGCGACAGGCGCAGTAGAAGAGCTCGTGGCCTCGGCGGATGGAGCTGTATCGTTAATTTTTCGTGCACGCTTTGCCGGCGGGGGTTGCGAGGCCAGCTGTTCCTCCAACTATTTGTCGCGTATCCCGTAGTGAGTGAAAGTCTTAGAGTGAGATGACGTGTCAAACGCGCCTCGATGATCCTCTGCTTCATGGCCCCTATGATGGCTGGGCTGACAGAACCATTAGGGTCCACGGAGTCAATGTCTAATTCATCTGTGTCCAGTGGCACCGTGAGCGCGCGCTAGCTTGTCAAAACATCCGACGCGTCAAGAAGTCGTTAAGGCGTACATTTGTCGACGACGAGAACGGCGCGCTTGCGCTTGACACCTTTGCTCTCTGATGGGAAGTAGGAGCCTATGCCTGCGGGGGAAGCTGAGGCAGCGGAGGACATGGTCGTGATAAAGAAAGGTGTCGAGGATGGGTGTGACGCCGTTACTCGCAACGCAACCGCTTGCGTGACATAGCGCGTGAACAGGGTCACCTGATCGCGTTCATCGCCGGCCAAGCGGCGTCAAACATCAGAGTGGCTGGAAGTTGTCGGTCGCTTCGGAATGATTGCGACCTGAACAACACCTGAACTAAGTTCACAAACAGTGAGAACCGTAGCATCCCTGTGTCTCTTTGCTGAACTCCGAGAACTAGCCATAATGCGCACAGTGCCAATATGTTACCTTGCATTGTCGGATCTGTATGCCACTGGTAGGGGAATGATTCCATCATAGCATAGTGACTACTGAACAGTAACAACAGGTCTGATTACATGGCTATTAGCGGATGCAGACTCGTTGTACAAACTGGGTGCATTCTGTACGCCCAGCTGGAAGTACTGTTTAGGTCCATGTGCCGTCTGTGCGTCAGGGGTCTGGACCGTTACAAACTTGACTGGCCCCCATCCGCCTGGCCAGCCTCCGTCAACTTCCAAGTGTTTGCCAGCCGCAGTCAGCCATGCACAATGGAGATAAATTCAAGCAGTCTTCCGAACTCTCATTCCAATTCGCCATCTCGCCTGTCAAGCTCTCTGGAAGACGTTGTCTGGTCATTTGGGAAGTTCGTCTCGTATTCTCAGCTCGCTAGTCACAATCTCCTCGGGTACCTCAAGAGCGGCTTTATTTCCTAGAACGCTTCTCACAGGCGACAGTTACTTCTGTACACTCTCCGATACATTACCCTGATTCACCAACAATGGCATCGACAGCCACTCGCCGTCTCGCCGACAGTGTCTCTTACGTTGTCCTTTCCTCAAGCACGTCGGGCCAGCTCACCATCCCTCTCATCGATCCAGTGACAGGCAAGACCGTGCACTATGCTCTCGTCAAGGTCGACACTCCGCCAACGGTTGCCAGCCTCGGTCTCAGTCCGCGCCTGCACATGCGCTCGGTCTCCGAGAGTGGTCATCTTCATGACTCTCACCCGCAAACTCAGACCGCCCGTAGACTGGACCGACTAGCCAAGGAATGCATGCTTGACGTCTCTAGCAACGCGCTCCGTATGTTGGAGGAAGATAAGGAATGGCCTAGCCTGGCTTCGTCGTCCCGGTCGTTCTGTGTGCCCTCATCTTCTTCGCGACTCCTTGCGCCTAGGGTGTTCTCCTCCAACACCTTCAAATTCGACGGGCGCCCGACGTCCTACGCCGAGACGCCCTCTCTATACAACGAGTCCCAATCTGACGAGTCGGTCTCGTATGTCGGCACGCCTATCTCGCACTCTCGGTCACGTCGGCAGAACACGGTCACGGCGCTCGGTTCGGCGGATACAATGGATTCCTCGATGCTCGTCGGCCTAGGCATCTCTGGAATGACGAAGGAAGACGGTTCTCCGTTCGATGGGCTTGGTTCTCTCCCGCGTACTGCCTACACTGCCACCAGCACCGAGTCGCCCATGCCATCTCCTCCCGCTTACGCACCCGCATCCGAGTCCTCATGGTCGTTCTTGCCCGAGCTCTCCCCCGCTGCCTTCGCCAGCGACGCCCCAGAGGATCCCGTCGCGCTCTTCTGGAAAACCGCAACTTCCGCCGACTTCCGCCGGTATCTCGACAACAGCGTCTCGTCGCACCTGCACTCCGCACCTGCCGGCGCGTGTGGCTCGTGGAAGGTTGCCAAGAAGGTCGGAACGATGCACGCGCTGGGACTCGCGCCGCCGAGCTTGAAGTGTCACAAGAAGCGCTTTAGCATGCCCCGCGCTGAAGAAGACTTGTTCATGTGCGAGACACCGGCGATGTCGAGTCTGAGCGATAGGATCATGACCCATCTGGAAGGCGCAAAGCTGGAAGAGGAGTCCTGGATGAAGGCGAGCAGCTTTCTGGACGTGGGTACAAGCCGCAGGCCTGTCTCTTGTATGCTCTGATACATAGAAATCGCGACGACCGTGTATATGTACTTGCAGGAAAACAAGAGCGACTGACAAACCGGGTTCTTCACTATATACCCAACTTATATCGAGCACCGATACCCATGGAAGTTGCAGTCAAACACGATCATTACACCAAAAAGCAAGACACTAAACAAGCTTATAGTACTACGATACACTGGATGGAGACAGATACATATCCAATCACTTCTTGGCCTTAGCTTTCCCCTTTGCCGTGGTTGCCGACTTAGCGGCCGCTTTCTTGGGTGCCTTAATGAGTTTGTCCTTTGAGACATCATCGTCGGAAGCCTCTTCGACCTCCTCGGCAACACCCTCCCCGTCATCATCCACCTAAGTCATGTCTCAGCACAGGATCCGCCGGAATAAGGGCCACTTACATCTAAAGCCTCTTCCAGATCAGGGAGGGGTCCAGCTGCGGCAAGCTTCTTGGGCACCTTGCCTAGGTCTGCGGCCTTGTGGAAGGGGATTGGATGATCCCTCGAGTTGTACCTATATCAAGTGAGCAAGCGGTGACTCAGTCTCCTCGTCGATACGTACTTCTTGGTGAAAGAGGTCTTGGTAGCTGTCGATATTTCCTTGAGCACAAGACTGTCCTTATTCTGATCGACACCAAGCTCCACGATCGTGTCCCAATCCTCCCGAGAGATGAAATAGTCATCCATCCGCTCAATGATGTCGTCCACTGCGCTCTGCACATTCGGGATAGTCGCATCAGTTTAGTCTTGGATCCAACGTGAGCCCATCTGATACGTACCGCGCCCTGTTCTGCAAGAGGTTTCACGAGGTAAGGGAACATCGCAGGGATGTAAGACTGCCGGATCTCAGCCTTGTCTCCAGAGACGTGCAATCGCATGCGCGCCTGGACCTCAGTGAGTTGTCGCGTAAGTTTGGTTTGTTTCGAGTTCTGCCCGAGCCACCTGCGACAACCCTTAGTATGCATGTGTACCAGCGAGACAAGATGAGACGTACTGTGGGAACGACATAGCGTTGGGCCCTCCATATGTCGCGCCCATACCGTAGAGGAACGATGCCGGGCGGACTGTCGAGCAGACAGCATGCAATGGCATCAGCGACCAGTGCTGTTCGGGTCTGCGGCGGCGGATCAGCATTACTCTAAGCAAGAATGACCATCGCCGACGTACCCATGTATCAACGAGTCAACCAAATCGCCATCTGATATGGACGCAGCAGCTTTATCCATGAGTTCCAGGTGTTTTAGAACCTTCTCTGGCCCGTCCAGGTTCTTCACTCTTGCCGGGTGAGTCTTCAAGTAATTCTCCTGCACCACATTGGGCATGATTGACGCAACACAATCAAACAACACCAACCTGGACGAATAGCGGGACGAATGAATGGTCATGGAAGTAGAGCTCCATCTTATCATTGAGAGTTTCTCTTGAAGTTGAGGAAAACATGTACGGCCCGAGCATCTTCTGAATAATGTTGAACGGCGTCATGATCGCATACTTCTCATTCATCTTGACACTACCAGTCGGGATGTCATCGCCTGAACGTCACGCGCATGCCAGATTGCAACTCACAGTGCCTTTCCCTCATCGAAGTCCATCGTATTGTTTTGCAACCTCCATGTAGATAGCATGTTCAACACCTGTCGAATGTCGGACTGTGCGCCCTCAATGAGCTGGTCGATAACGTTGGCCGGTATCTTCATCTTCTCCCTGGAAACGATTAGATTTACTCATGAATATAGTCGCCAATCAAGCTCAAGCGCGCATTCACTTACTTGAATGCGATCGACAATATCCTGGAGCGGACGGATGCAACCTCTGGCCTTACAATAAAGTTAGACGCGATGCTTCGTACGGCGAACTTTGAACTGACTTTCTGAAGGTCAAGTTGAAGGCGACCATGGTCAAAGGCTTGAGTTTCGGAGCACCTCGGTCGTTTGCGATGCATATGATTGGAATCTACTCTCATGTCTCGTGTTAGAAGGCATATCTGCGTACAACAGCACACGAACCTTTGTCTTCCTAATCAAAGCAGCTAGAGCACCTACACCTCCTCGGTCCCCAGCGGACATACCATCTACTTCGTCCATTATAAGGCAGGACTTGTCGGTGATAGTGACACCAGCAGCGTTCGTCAACTGTGATCTTGTGAGTGAGCAAGATAAAGTAGTGGCAGCAACATTCGTAAGACAAACCTGTCCTCCTCCCATCCACCCGTCAAGGGATGTATTTGCGATATTTGTGCTGTTCTGCAAATTGGCTTTGGTCGAGCGTTGTATTATGTGTAGGAAAGGAGCGAGCTGACCTCTACGAGCTTCTTACTCCGAGCGTCACTTGCATTCAACTCAATGGGAGTAAATCCCTCAAGTTTAGCACACAAATGCGCACTCGTGGTCTTACCGATACCCGGCGAGCCGGTGATCATAATTGCTCGGTAGACGTTTATGCCGTCCTTTCCAGGCTTCTTGAAGTTTGCCTTCAGACTCGATGGCCTACATGCTCAGACATCAGCCAACGTGGATATAAGTGCAACGGATGAACAGCAGCTTACCAGTCATGCAGCCACCGCTGCAGCTTCTCGACCTGGCCCTTGTTTCCGCATATCTCCTTCAATGTCTGAGGAGCATACCGGTCTGTCCAGAGTTTGTCCTCCGCGGAGATCTTGGCTGTGCTCCCGCTGGCCACGCTCGCTTTCGCCGCCTTCTTCTCCCGCTTCTCCATCTCCGCTGCAGCAGTTCGGATCGCCTCTTTCTCCTTCTCGAGTTTCTTCTTTGTCTTGTCGTCCAGATTGCGCATATCGGGCACGCGAGTCCCGATCAGATCAAGGAAGCCGTCCTCGTCGATTGTCTTTAAGTTGTTCTTCTTGATCGCAGCAAGTTTGCTGGGGCCTGCGTCCGACCCGACAATGACATATGAAGTCTTCGACGAGGGCTGGCCCGTTACCCGACTGAGAACGCTGTGAGGTCACTAGGCAAAATCACACTTGTACATGCAACGTACCCGCCGTTGCGCTTCGCGAGTTCGATGGCCTCATCACGAGATAGACTGGTCAGCTCGCCGGTGAACACAAACGACAGGCCAGCAAGGCAGTCCGGGGCCACAGGGGTCGGTATTGGCTTCGATCCTGGAGCCACAGGCCCTGCTGCTTTGGCCGCTCTCGCGGCCGCCCAGCTGTGGTCACAATGCATCAGAGACGGACGAAACGAAGGTCGGCAGAACGCACTTGAATTTAGGCTTCGGCTTCTCTTCATCGACCTCCACCGGTTCTTCCTTAGCTACAGCTTTAGCTTTGGTGTTCGTCGATGCCTTGGCCGGTGTCGCCTTCTTCGCAGGAGCAGCCTTCTTGGGAGGTGCCTTCTTGGGGACAGGCTTGCCCTTCGCCTGCCCTTTCTTCGGCAACTCATCAGCTTCATTGTCCTGGTAGTCGTCATCTTCCTCCTCGGAGGTGGATGCAATGAAGTCGTCGTCTTGCTTTCGCTTCTTGGTGGCGGTACTTGTCCGGCGCGCAGCGGGCTCCTTGGCCTTGGGCGTAGGTTTTGATGCCGGAGTACTGGAAGTCGCCTTGGCCTTGGCCGAGGACGATGTGGCTATGGCCTGTTTCTTCCTTGGCGGAGAGGCTTTCGTGTCCCCTTCATCCTCTTCGTCGCTCGATACGACGACCGTCTTCTTGCGCTTAAGAGTAGGGGCGGGGCTAGATGTAACATCCTCGTCCATGGCACGTTCAATTTTCGGCTTCTGAAATATTCTATCAGCAGTGGGTGATAATAGTTGCCAAATGACTCACAGCTTGTTTCGATATAGTCTTCGGTCTAGAAGGGAAGGTGTCAATCGCAAGAACCACACTTAAGAGTTCTTGACCTACGGGACGGAAGGCTTGCTGCTTGACCTACTTATGTTCAGACGGATGCATGATATAGAACTTTGTAGCACTCACTTGACATCGTCTTCGTCACCTATAGACACAGTTATGATAGAACGAAGTCGCGAATACAGGCAACGTACTGATCTCGATGGTTTCTAATTTGAAAGATCCACTTTGTCTCAGCTGTAGACAACATATTGGTCAATATCCAGCACAAGGACAACAGATTTGCCATCGATTCTTCGTATACATCAATGTGCCAGTGCAAGCAAGGGCTATCTGTGGCCTCACCCTATTGGAGGGGTTGCTAGGACGAATGAGCGACTGGATCTGCTGCTCAAGCGATACAAGCGCGGACACAGCCCCCACCATAGAGGGTTGGCTGAGAAACAGTGGGATGAAAACTCACAGAAACATTTGAGCGTTGAGTTGACATGGAACTACCAGCCGACTTGCTACTACCTGCGCCGCCACCAGCAAAGAATCCCCGGATGTCCTTCCCCTGCGGCTTAGCAGAAAGCTTCGTCTTGGTCCCCGCCATTCGTGGTGAGTTGTGGTTAGCAGAGTCCGAAGCGTGAATATATGGTTCGCGTCGAGAATGAGGGCGAGGAGGCGGCGCACGCGAACGCGCTCCGCGCTTGTGACGCGACACGCTCCGTCACGCTGTGACGACGCGTTTGTCACACCTTGAACGGCGACCCTCCACTTCAGAGCATTATTGCGCAAAATCTACCGATGTAGATTCCTGTAGAGGCACAACTTACGCGATTCAAATGCATCCTTGAAGCTCGCGCGAGAGCATCAAACCAGTCGACCAGTACTGAGTAGCCTAACTCGGCCGAGATCCAGGCCCGATACGGTTCACGCACGATTGTATTGATTGCGTTGTCTGAGATTGAACCTGCCTTGTTCAGCTTGTACTAATTGTAAGACAGACTTGAATCTCCGATAGCACTCATCACAACGCGTACATCCGTTTCTGTTTATTGTACTCTGCTCTGTACTTGCATACGGCTTGCATACATACCTTCATTCGCTTGTTCATTCACAGCCATGTCAGTCAAGTTGCCCAGCGCGAGGTATGTATTCATATTTAAGGCACTCTTGAGCCGTGTATTGAAGGTGTTCTTGGACCAGGTTTAAGGCGGTGTATGATAGCTTGCCACCCGACGCGCAACAGACTCTCATTGAGAAACAACTCATACCGCTGCTCAATCATGTCGACCGGGGTCAGTGGAAGAAGGTCCTTGGACAAGCGAGCGACCTCCAGACAATGCACGCCGACATCCCCGTTCTCGATCTCAGGGCGAAGCGGCTAGAGGTCAACGCCTTGCTAGACGAGCTACATCGGGACTCGAAGCGGTCGTTCGTGAAGGAGCGATCTATGAAGAAGGAGCTCATCAGCGAGACGGTGGACAGCCTGACGAACTGGCTGAGCGACATCTGGCGAGTGGTCTACGAACACAACGTCGAGTTCGTGCACGCACACAAGTGCCTCCTGTTCGTCGCGGGAACAATAGACCATATGATCAGCGGGCGAACGAGGTGCGTACGCGAAGCTTGTGTCTGACGGCCGATGACGCGACGTCCGGTGCAGCTGCAAGTGCGCGTTCACCAACCTGTTCGTGAAAGTCACGCTGAAGAACAAAGACGGGAAGCGCGTCAAGTCCTGGGATGTCAACGGCGTGCAGAACATCGTGGAGGTGCTGTTCTTCATCTGGCGAGAGGTCTTCCTGAGCATGCTGGCGACAAACACGAACAAGCAGCTACGGGACATCACGGACATGCTGGAGGAGATCGACGACCTGCTGGGTTGGACGGCATTGGAGCGCATCCTGTATGGCGGGAAGAAGTGTGAGCGGGGCACGCATGCGCGCGCACAAGCAGCTCATGATCAGTCTAGGTCCACACGACATTGATGAAGAGGAGGACGAGGAGGACGAGTTTTTCGATGAGTTCGAGGACGAGGACGACTACACGGAATCGGACTTTGTCGACGATACACTGACTGGGCCACATCCCGCGCGGCACTGGTCGTACCGCATCAGCAACGCCATGCCTCCGCTGCGGAGTCACATACAAGCATATTTGGCGAGCGTGTTCAAGCTAACACCGTCACTCCAGCTCTACCGCGCGCTCACCGCACTGTCTTCCGAGTTCTCCGTCGAGGACACCACACATGAGGAGCTAGGCCGCTACCTGGAGGGCATCGCGACAAGCTCGTCCGACGCGTTCGCGGCCGCGCTCGACATCTGGGCGTTCGAGTGCTTTCCAAACGAGATCGCCACGGCGCTGGAGACGCACTCACATCTGCTCCGCCCACGCGACGCGAGCGCACTGCAGCGCGCCGTAACGGTGCTAGCGCAGCATGAGCCATACAAGCGGCGCGCACTGGAGATCATGGAGAAAGAGATGCTCGACACGGCGCGGGCGCTGCGGAACACGCTTCTGGTCTCGTTCTCGCACCTCGACGCGCCCGCGCACCGGGCGGAGGTGCTGGCGATATCGAAGATGCGGCCCGGGGCGGCGGGGAGGCAGGACCGGATCGAGGCGTGGGTGGACGCGATCTCCACCCCGGGGACGAACGCGCCGAACCCGATGGCGTTCGCGGCGATGATGATGGGCTTGCCACTCGTGCCCGGTATGGACCCGTCGGAGGACGCGGATCCCCTAGGCTACCTCGACCTGGATCCGAACGACCCGGACCTCGAGGACTTACGCGAAGAGTTCAGGCCGAGGCTGAAGCAGCGCTTCGAGGGCTGGGTGGAAACTGCGCCCCTGGTCGTGGGCGGACAGATGCAGCTGGTCAAGGTGTGCAAGGACATTCTGGACATGATGCCGTTTGTCCGTGCGGGCGACATCGTGGACGAGATGGTTGGCAGGTGAGCATGGCCTCTCAGAACACGCGGGTTCACTGCTAACCGTCAGACAGGTTGGCGGACAAGCCGAGCAAGCACCACGTCTGCGATGCGCTCGACGCGCTGATGCAGTTCGTCAAGACGCAGCGAAAGAGGGTCCACAGCATGCGTACGACGACGAAGCATAGAGAAGCCAGAGCCGACGCAAACGCGGCACCCGTCGCTGGGCCTTCGACAATGGTTCCTCCCGTTCCTCCGCCGGCCGGACCGACCCCTCCACTGCCATCTCCTCACACAATTGACCTGTTGCAAGACGTGTTCTCAGGACCGCGCTTCGGCGGTATGGAAGACGTCGACTGATTGCTTGCTCGCTGGTGGTATCGTGCCGTACCGTAACGTTATCTTATTAATCCTTGTAGCTCTAGGACATTCCACTGCCGCTCATTTGCGTTTCACTCCTCCCAGTATCGTACCATACGCAATGCACCCCCTTTCCGCTGGATCGTCGTGTTCTCGTGCACGTCGCTGGAACGTGGCGACTGCCTCAATCGTCTGCGGTGCATCCTGGATCATCCTGCGAAGCGACGAAGGTGGACCCACAAGTGTCAACAGTGCCGACGTTGCACCATATATGTAAGTGATGTATCTCCGGCTTCGAAAGCTCATCAAGCGTCATCGAGTTTACCATGGAAGGTATTCACGATGCCGTAGGAGACCATCTGGGCTTCGCAGCCGTTTTTTCTTCTGACGTGGGCGTTGGTCGTATAAATCTGGGGTATTGAGATCCAGCGCTGTAGTGGGTTTGTTCTCCGTGCGGATCGTGTCTGAGGGCAGTCATCGCACGTGGCACCCCCTGAGGACGCAATCAATATTGAACAGTATGATCGTACAGTCCTGGCAGGCTGCTGGCCCATAAAGGCCGACTAGGGCATGTCGCTGTCAAGGCCGCGCGCGCCCTTGTACTGTCGGACACAGTTTCTGCACACGGAGGCAAGGACGAAGCCTATTTCACGGATGATTTCACGCGAACGAGAAGCGAGAAGCACGAGCCCGCAAGGTGGCCCAGGTGGTTGGTTGCCTTGAACGATGCACGAGGCAGGGAGCACGCTCTGCGGTCCCGATATTCGCGCCCAAGTGTCATTTATCCCGCCCAAAATGGCAGCAGCAAACCCTCAGAAATCCACATAGGGCAACACCGAGTGGCCGCGGCATCATCTCAGCCTCCTCGCATCATCCTTCTTCGACGATCTGTGGACACTCAACGCGAAAACATGAGGAGGCCTGCCGGCCACTGCATTACAGGCTGGGCTCCATGCGAGCCTCATGCGTTCGTGACTATGAACAATTTTGGAGTGCTCTATTGGCCAGAGCCCGCTAGCGCTGTCATCTGTCAATGTGTGTGGTGGTTCAAAACTGCGCATGGTCACCAACCCTCGGCAGGTATACTGTGCCGTTTCGACCATAGGTTCGCGGGATGTGACCTGTGACCAACGAACTAGCGAAATCCCTAGTTCACAGGGCCTGGTGACCTGTGACCACAGAACTTGGATAGTCCACCGCAGGCGGCGGCACAGCGGACAAATTGAAATCGCCTTGTAAGTTGTCCGAAGCCCTAACATTGTGACTTACGCGGTAAAAGTGTGTAGATATCTAGATAACCGAACAAAATGTATTTTACTGTCCGGAACATTGGAAGCCAGCCAATCAGAAGCCACGCCTGTCAATGTTCCCCTGCCTAACATATGCCATTTCCGATAACCTAGATAATCTACACGCTCTTGCGGCATAAGTCACCAATGTTAGGACTCCGAACAAGCCGGGTTTTCCGCTGTGCGGGTGACAGCCTTTGAAGCTTTGCCAGCGGCACTGCGTCGCAGGCCTGAAACTGCATTCGTATACCTGTGACCGCCTACAGGAATCCTCAGTTCGGACCCCTGTGACCTGTGACCGAACCTATGGTCGAAACGGTACAGGATAGAACACAAGGTTTCGCAGCACGCGGCTTGTGGGCCGCCCATCGACGGACATGACCGCAGGAACGAGGACAGGCAGCCGGACCGAAGCTCATGCTGGCGGTAATCTGCCTCGAGGCAGCCATGAACCGTGACCTTCCATACACGGCCATCCACCTCGTTGTGCGCAAGGCGATGTTCCTGTCATTGCAGACCCGCCGCCACGTTGGAAACGCGAGTACAATGATTCACCTCTGAAGACATACTCTTATCCGCCAGCCGAGTGCGTCTTTCCCTGCGATCCTCTCTTCCACCTCTATCACCCAGTCTGAGCCGACCCACGTTATGTCTAGTCAATCACCGCAGCGCAACAGAAAGCCGATGATGCTTCCGGGCACACAGGGTATGTCGCGTCTCTTCGAAAGCCTTCCTTGCGCCCCGTCACCTCCCACGTTAAAGGTCCAGCGTGATTGCGATGATTATTGTTGTCCCGGTGCTTGCGGTGGCTCGGCTGGTAATTGTCAACGTCGTCGCTCTTTCTGCTACGAAGATCCGTGATGGCCTCTCTTTACGTCTTATAGGCTAGCGGACGGGCCATTCATTGGGGCGGATATGTCCTTTCACGCTTCTTACACCGCCGTAAATTTGATCCCGCGAACGCTCATTTGAATCCGTGATCATATTTAGGTCCGATTCAGGGGATCGCGCCCCGGGAGTCGACTCCCTCTCCTTCCTTTCGCGAGAGGCAGCGTGCGACGAAGACACATTCGTTGCCGATTGTGCCATCCCTGAACCAGTTACAGGAGCGGCAATCCGTATATCCTCAAGGCCAACAACCGAGTCCGACGACTTCCACCGGCTCTCATCCGTCTCGCAGGTCGCCGCCACCTTCACGAATCTCACCTGTCGCTGCGAAGATGTCGGTGGCGGCGCACGCACGTGAACATACCCCAGAGGGTGCGCCTTCTCCGCCTCTGCAGTCGCATCCTCCGCTGGTGTTGCCTCCTCATCTCATCCCTCTCCCGCCGCCCGGTCCTGTTCATAGCCAGAGTCTCCCCTCCGTTCCGCAGGCGCAGAACCCCCACCATCCCCGGCCTATCAACCGCATCCCAGCACCGAACTTCCTCTCTCAGTTTGGCAATGACACATGGCAAATGACCCCGGAGTTCATGGCCGAGATTGAGCGGGCGGACCTGCAGCAAGCCGCTGCTGGCCAGGCAGGGTTCGCCTACGCCGGAGGAGCAGCCTCCGGTGGACTGACCCAGCTCATGCAGCCAGCAAAGGATCCCGCCGTCGAACGTGTGCGCGCTGGCGATCGGTCCAGCCCGAAAGACCAGGATGCTACCGCCGCGAAGCGCCAGTCGCGAGACAAGGACAGCATGAACGCGCGCGACAGTCCGAAGACACGAGATCGCTCGCAGACGGTGTCGTCGATCTCCTCGATGGAAGGCCACGCTACGGCCGCTCGCACGCCCGAGTACCGCGGATCGCCACAGTTCCAGACGCCGATGGCCTCACCTGGAGAACGCACCGCGGCCTATACGCAGTACGTCCCGGAGGGCTACCGTGACCAAGGGGGCAATACACAAGCACAGGGTCCCACGGCCCCCACTCGGAAGCCAGTGCCTTTCGTAGGCCCTGCCGAGGCTGCTCCGACGCGCTTAACACCGCCTGCCAGCTCCAAACTTGCATCGAGCCACACCCCGCCCTTACAGGCCATGGCCTCTCGTCCGTCGGAGCGTTCGCTGCCCTTGCAGGAGGAGCCAGAGGAGGAGGTCACGCACTTCGTCGATCGTGAGCCAGAGTATGAGGACCTCCATCGAGGCTCACCCATCCCATCGTCAGACGTGTACCCCGAAGGACGCTACGAGCCCCGTCGCGAGCACGCGCGGAACGGCAGTCGCGGTAGCGACGAGGAGGAGGATGACGTGACGTTGAATGACGAGGACGACGAGCACCAGATGCAGGGGAAGGACGGTGAGGACTCGGGTTCCGGGTCGGGGTTTACTCCTCGCTCGCCGTCAGTAGCGTTGCCAGATCGCTCTCGGGATGCTCCCTACCCCAGCCCCACATCGCAGTACAGCACGGCGACCGCTCAGTATCAGGCGAGCCCGAGCGCGGACTACCAGAAGACGATTCGCGCGAAGCACCGATCTGGCCCGACCGACCAGCTGGGCATGCGGAGCTTCGACCCTGCCATGTTCGAGAGCACGGTGAACACACTCAGAAGCAACGACAGAGACTCGCCTGCTGGCAGTCAGCGGCAATCCTCTCGTCCGCCTCAGCCACCTCCTCAGCAACAACAACAACAGCAGCAGTCCATGGCTCAGGCTCAACAGGCTCCGGCACGGCTGGATCCGTCAAGACTGCAAGCAGATGCTGCCCGCCACGCTGTGCTGGGGCAGTTGACGGAGCAGCAATTGGCCCAGGCCGGCATATACCATCCTCACTTCCCGCACCCCGAAGAACTGCAGAGCATGCTGGAGGATCCGACATCGTCTTACATCCGCAGCTTCTTGCGGACTCCCGGCGCTCGCCCGAACGCTCCCATTCCTCCAACGCCCCAATCGAACACCGCCGCGCCATCGCCGTCGCCTCTTCTCTCCGCCATGCAAAGCGACGCCGAGCCCCGGCAAATCGGCTCGCCGTACCCGTACCCCTTCACGCACATACGCCGCTCGACCATGCCCGCTATGCAGCAGGCCCCATCGTCGACGCCTGACATGAACAACGTTGACTACGTTCGCGAGCAGATGGCCCTACAGATGCAAATATACGCGCTGAACAATGGCTATCAGCAAGCGTCTGAGGCCTCGACGTTCTCTCCGCCGGGCACGCCATTCCCTGGCCCAGGCTACAACCCGCTAGCGTTCGTGCCTCTGATGGGTGTGCAAGGCCTTGGGCAGGCAGGTGCGCGGGCGTCCGTGATGAGCATGCGCTCGAGCCCCAGCCATGAACCGGTGAGCTTGCCGCCTCCGCCGGCGATGCGGGGCCGGGGCTTACGCAGGCGTGACCAAGCCCCGAACTTGCGCGCACCTCCGCCCGGTGCCCGACCTGTCCGGCGAGTGAAGCCCCCGCCTCGCGTGGAGAGCACGCAGCCGCGCGAAACGAGCCCGGAGTTATCGTCTGAAGGCTCAGGCGAGGAGACGGCCGGCGAGGAGAAGTTCGTAGATCATTACATCGCGGAGGCTAGCGCACAGTCGACCACGAGCGCTGTTCCTTGGACTAACGGGAACGGCACCGAGCACGCCGAGGCTGAGGAGGGTGAGTGGGTAGACGAGGAAGAGGAGGGTGAGGAAGAGGATCTGCTCGAGTTGGAGTACCACCCGACGTATGTGAGCAGTCCGCAGAGACGGCGGCGCAGATGGGAGACACGCTGGGACGCACTTATTCAGGCAGTACGTTGGATCCTTCGATTCACTCTGTCGTCAAGCTCACTCTGCTTTCACAGTTCCAGTCCCTCGACAGAGAGACAGATGCTACGCTCGTCATGCTCGCATCCCCATCTCACTCGACAAAACTGCACGCACTGACGTCGCGCTCGATCCGACGCGACCCTGCGTTATACAACTCGCCCAAGCTCTCAAATATTCGCTCCTCGTTCCATCACCTCTCCGCCCAACGGCGTAACGCGCGCTCGCAGCGAGTGTCGCTCGTCGAAAGGCTTCACCTCTCCGCCCGGTCCGCCGCATCCGCCGACGGCTCGCCCATCAGCGCCGAGTCGCGCGAGGCCGATTTGCGTGGGGCTCTGGAGGCTGCGTTAGGCAGCCTCAGCGAGATGGGCAAAATATACGAGGAGCGGGAAGTACGCTGGCGGGACGAGATGAAGCAGCTCACCGAGGACCGAGATCGCATCGAGCTGCTGCTGAAACAAACACTTGGACCTCTGATAATGAACGGTAACGTCAATGGGAACGGGCGGGTATGACTGCTAATGAGGCTGAAGGAAAAGGGACGAAAAAAGAAAAATCTTGCGAGACTTACACGACCGTTCACGCAGAATGTACGACAGCATCGCCAGGTTCGATGTAGACCACGACTTTGTACACGTAGACAGAACTATGAACTTATGGAATATATCACAAGCTTATAAGTAGCTTTACCAAAGGATGATGTCCATCTCAATGTGTAGATCTGTGTAGCTGGCGCGACGTCTACCGTGGACTCAGCTGTGATACTGATTTCAAGTGTGAGCAGGCTCGCGCTTCATCTCAGCTGCTCGCTTAGCCTATAGTCCGTTGCGTCCTCGAATCTGTGTCGCAGTCATGAGTACAACTTGAACTTCACAGCATAACTGCAGTGATGGCTGCTCCTATACTCGCAGATACCAGCCACCGGGCGGTCCACCTGTTTACCCACTCTCCTGAGCGGACACAGACGAAGATTTGTTCAGTGAGATGGGGGCGGTCTGTACAGCTGCACCGTTCGCGGGAAGCGTTCCTTCGTAAAAGCCGAGTGTACTGGTCGCGTTGGTCACGTTGCCCGACCCGCCGCACGCACCGACGAAATCACCGTACAGCGCCTCCCTCTGGCTCACGAACGACACGAAGCTGTCCAAGGAACACGAATCCTCCGGCCCATCGGTGCATCCTGGCAGCGGTATCTGCGCGGCATTAACGAGTACCCGGACGAAATCGGTGTTACTGCTGTTCCCGGTCGCGGTTGCATTGCATTGGAGGCGCTCGAGCCCGATGTTTGCGAGGAAGGGCAAGATGTTGGAGGTGCGCCATGCCCGGTCGTAGTTGATCGAGTCGGCCGGCATACTTGCGTTCGTCGTGTTGAACAACCCGAGATTGGTGACAATGAAGGGTGGCTCTGCCAATCAATCAAATTAGGGCTGCACGCATCGTTTTCGCAGATGTCAGATACGAACCTTCACGGTGTGTGAAGCTTATAAACAATTGCTGATCACCAGCGCTCGAGTTCGTGGCCGAAGTGTTCGCGCTCCCAGAGAGCAGGCGAGTCGACGCGGAGACCCAAGGCATGCCGAGCACGGGCGCGAGCTCGTTGCCATACCCAAGCGAACGGTGGTACATCAAGTCGTTCGCGTACTCGTAGCCGAGCCACTCGCTCTCGCTGAAGAGGTCCAAGTTGCAGAACCCGGAGAGGGTCATGTTTCGGATGACGGTGTCGTAGCCACAAAGCGATTGAGCGGCAAACACGTCGCTCGCAGTCCAGTTGAATGAGGAGCTGACGAGTCCATTGAGTCGCGCGGCGATCGTTGGTGCGTAGGTGTTGATGAAGGTCATCTTCTCGACTGATCCTCTGTTAGCGTCGAAAGCCTCGCAAGATTGCTGTCAGGTGCGTCAGGTCAGAGATTGTAGTGAACTAGGAGTAGCAAAAGACAAACATGCGGAGTCAATGTATTCGCAAACTGGCTCTCGCCCTGATCCACAATGACAAGGGTTGCTTTATCCATGGATGCATTGAAACCCTGGATAAATGCCTTGGACGTCTTCTGAATAACGGCGTCAGCCGTGTAAACATACTGCTGTTACATATGGCGCAAACCTGATCACGCGTTGCCGATGCGCTCCAAAACTTCCAGGAATCCTCGTTCTTGAACCCAAGGATACTGTTATACCTCTGAGCGAAGATTGCCCCAAGAGCGGCGGCATCCTGCTTGCCAGTCTTGGTCACCTTTTCGATCTCTTTATCAGGATCGTCAATCGGACTTGTCCAATTGGTGAGGAAAGACAACGATGAGTCGTCCGAGAACGCATGTCTGTCAGAGAAGTTCCCCAGCTTGTAAAGAAAGGGTGCGATGGTATGCTCGTATTCGTACTACGGAAGCTGCTCAGCAATTGTCAGCAGCATGAGATTGGCGGCAACGAACGTCATTCGCGTAGATGTCTGAATGCCGAACGAGATATGTTGCGTGCATTACAGAACACCCAACCGGCAGCGCTGCGGTTAGTCCCACCCCAGGTGAGTTGAAGTATGGCGAGTTTCCGGACAAGTCTGTAAGCCACCAGTCAGTCCAGATGCATCAGAACTCAATTGGCCGTGCCTACGCTGCAAGACGTCAAAAGTATCATTGCCAATCACTTCTCGAGGTTGATGTGCTGGGTGGGCATCCTTGACGAACTCGGCGCGTACCTCCAGCTCGCTCCGCGGGAGCCCGACTGCAAAGGGGAGCCCTGTGAACAGCGCGAGCAACACCTTCATCATGGTTGTAGTCAACGCGGCGTTCACGGGTCGTCAGCCTCGCTAAGGCCAGCTCGCGTCGTGCTTTTGCTATGCAAGCAGGCGGCTGGCCAGACCGTCATGCCAAGGTCGGCCAAGCTGTTACCCCACGCGGTCGGCGGGGCGAATGCTGCATGCTCAGTCCGAAGCATATTAGTTGGTCGTCAAAGCCGAACAGCGGCCAAACGAATGTGTTGCAGAACTTCCCTCTGGCGTCGGCATTTGCAGTGTAACTCTGGAGACATCGTTGCCAGTCCAGCCTGAGTGTCTCGCGCAGTGTGCTGCCGCAATGGTGATCAACCGGAGTCAAATATACGGTCTGGCAGTGCTGCCCACTAGTAGGGCATCATTAGTGGCAATGGCAGCTTCCTGCGATGCTACCAAGATGCTACATAACGATAGTCCGGGTGAGTATGAACGCGTTGCGGCTTGCGCCTACATACTAACTACGCCGTGCAGACTGGAGGAGGAGGAGGAGGGTGGGTCCATTTGTGACAGATTTACGCACAGAAATTTAGCGGTTCCCGCTGACGCCGCGGCGGACTGCAGATCATATCATCATGAGCGTCTCAGTGACCCTCTCCTGTAATCACATCCACTGTGGCTGTCCACAGGCCGTCGGCCCCTCATGATGCTTTTGTTGTTGCAACGGCCGACCTCCACTGGCATATGTCTTGGGGCCCCTTCGGGCCTTCAGTCTCTTCGCTCGACGACTCGGAGGAGGTTCACATTCTTGACTCATTTCCTCTGTCAAGGTCTTAAGCTTCCGAGTCCTTCCGCGCTGACAACTACCTATCGCGCTTGCGTTGGGTCGCTACTATTACTAGTAGACTCGCTACCAGGTTGGTCTCCTACGTATGCTTCTCTGGTAATTGGATCTGAATAGGATTGAACTTCTTCCGATCCACGCGTTGTAGCGTCTTACCTTGGCCCTATCCTCCCAAGGCTCTGTCGAATCATGCCTGTCAATTCAGAACCTGTAGTCCCTGCCGAACTCTGCGATACCGTCATCGACCATCTTCACGATGATCCTCGCACCCTCGCAGCGTGCGCGCTCGTCTGTCGAGCATGGGTCCCCTCTTCACGGATGCACCAATTTCACACCGTCATCCTCCACCGGTTCCCCGGCTGGCGAGGCCGACGACTCTCGCTCATTTCCGACCCGTCATCGACGGTCCTCCCATACATACGTCGCCTTGCACTTGGAGAAGGCAGACGGCGCGGATCTGAGCCATATTGGCTTGACGAAGCGTTGCTCGAGATTCGCGTCGATGATCTAGTAGCACTAGAGTATCTAGAGCTCATCGACCTCAATTGGGAAATGCTCTCGTTGGAGTCGGTCAGACGCCTCCATATGCTATGCCATCGACCTCAAAGTGTGGCTGTGCGGCTCTCTTTCATTCCCAGTCTCTGCTCCCTGCTCGACCTACTCCAAGCATGCGACTCAGCCCACAAGTTCGTCGCCGACGGAAACGACGATGTACATGAGCTCGCAGCCATGCCTGCTTCGTTGACCATGCCACAACACCTACACACCCTGGAAGTCAACGGCTTCATGGCCCATTTCACTCATGCCCTCTGCCGCCTTGCACCGAAGCATGACAACATCCGTACGGTCTACATTCCATCTATCTTCATCGGACAGGCTGCCGGGATCGCCCGCTTCATGCAATGGTGTGGCTCAGCCGTCGAGGAGATCAGTCTAGACTTCCCGGATCCACGCACCAGGCGGGATGATTCCGAGCTCCAGGAAGGTAGAGGCTGCGTCTCATAGACAAGCTCTCCCACTGACAATCTTACTAGCTCCATTCTGCGACGCCGGAGGATTGAAGGACAACACATCGCTCCGCGTCATCAACCTCATTGGTGCTCCCTCAGGCCTGCTGTCAATTCTCAGGCAGGTCAGCTCCGAGGTCGTTGAGCAGGTCAGCATCAACACCGCTCCTGGCGCCCTGAGCGACCTCGATTTCGACGGGCTCGCTGCCCTCTTCTCAAGAGGCGTCTTCGCATCGGCGAAGCTCCGCATACTTGGCTCGGACATACCCGTGCAGCCCCTGATAGAGATGCGGGACGAGGTGTACGATAAGCTGAGTGCTCTGCGGGAGCAGGGGCGACTCGTATTCGAGCGGGCTGGTGGGTATGCCATGGACCCCTCTACGCCTCCCGTTAATGAGGCGAAGTGGGGTCCTCCATTTGTCGTGAACGATATGCTATTGGACCATTATCACCCAGGCAGCTCGACGTCCTAGAACGTTGGTAAGCCTGGGGTAGAATTCCATGCATCCCAAAACTAAACACATTGTCAGTGTATTGATGA
The DNA here is from genome assembly GCF_022376445.1 of Fomitopsis serialis. Classification (NCBI taxonomy): domain Eukaryota; kingdom Fungi; phylum Basidiomycota; class Agaricomycetes; order Polyporales; family Fomitopsidaceae; genus Fomitopsis; species Fomitopsis serialis. Next base: position 18,159 of record NW_025955011.1, on the reverse strand, counting down.
TGAGGCCACGAATTTATAATTTATTGTAACATGCGCGACCAGGCCTATTGTACAGGCTTATGTCGTAAACCCCTGCGCGCGTTGACGGTCTGATGGCGCTGAACTGCCTTGAGCTCTTCAATAAAAGCTGTCGCTGAGAATGTGGAGCGCCTTATGTTATGGTCACGGTTTCAATCCGGTGAGTGAAGCACCAACCTTCTGTCCAAACTGCTGCTGCCTGCAGGCTTGTCGATCCATGAGAACGTCGGTCGTATATATATAGCGCCCTCGACTTGCAGTTGGCTAACAGGCTGTCAAGGGCCAGAATCCTGCTGGTTTCACGGCGACGCCACCGAACTTAGCCATTCTGGAGGGCGAGTCCTTCATGTCGAGCGTCGTGGCCACAAGTAAGTACAACATACCTATGCACAATTTGGATTACCGATATGTATCCAAGGAAAGCGAGTGAAACCGCCTGACGGAGGTGCGGGCCCAGTGTCAAGAAAATACCTCCGAGTTGACATTAGGTCTTCAAGGATCCGCGACGCTTGCGAACTGGGCAAAAGCTGTGCGTGGTTGAAAGGTTAGTGTCCCACTGGCACTTCCTTCTTTGACGGTGCTCCGACTCCGAGAGGGTTTCGGAAACGCCGCCGGTGGTCGGGATCTCGTCACGACAATTCGCGATAACAACCTCACCAGGGAGCCTTCGCGGCTGCTTCCAGTTGTGAGGCAGGCGAGTCCGAGGTCGTGGAACGCGTCGGCATCGACACCGCCTCCTGGGCCTTCGACGCTCTCGCGTCGGCAAGACTACGCGTACGACCCTCAGATATCGACGTGCTGTCGATAGGAAGGAAGAAGTTGAGTATTGATCTTCAGGAGCAGGAACGGCTCGGATTTGAGCGTACTGGCGGATATCCGATGAATTGGGACCCTCTTTTGACGAGGCGAAGTCGATTGGTACCCTGCTTACTCATCCACGCTGGAACATCGGTGAGATCATGCCATGATCTCAACGATGTCCCAATCTAGGCCAGCGCTGTGCAGAACAATCGCTTCGAGTAGGCTGGATCCTGCTCTAGGACTGGTTGCAGCGACTCACCGCATGCAGTGTGGATACGGTCGCATAGTGAAACCTGAGTATGCGGGATATCAGAGCCTCACGTCCTTGCGACAGACGACTCGGAGTGCAATCACGATGGTATGATGATGAGAGGAGATGTTCTAGTAGAAGGCGGCTGCTGCACTTTCAGGGAGACATGTCCTCTCGTGAACACTGCACATTCGCTGTGGTTGCAACCCTGTGACCTGTTGGACTTGCTTTCACCATACTCACTGCAGAGCTTTAAACGACGGTATCAGCCACTGAAACCACAATGAGTATGAGTAGGCGGAATACAACTAACGCGGCGAGTCCTCGATCCGCGAACTTGTCGACGTTGGGTCAAACACCAGAACATGAATGCCGTGTTGCTCGCCGGCGACGAGATCCCGGGCAACAATTCCGCGATCATTGATACTTATCGGAACCACCTTGATTGCTGGCGATGCCAGTGACCTGCCCAACTTGAGCGTCCATTGTTCGTCCTTGCGAGTCCTCCGATCCGACGCAGAGGCCAGGCCAGTGGCCGTCTAGTGCATTCTTGATACACCCGCGCCCCAAACGATGTGGCACAGTTGTTCCCTTGCTCAAGCGTCTTCTCGGGATACGGGCGTGCAATCAGTAGTGTAAGCGACCTGGGCAAGTACCGAGGAAATGGCAAATACGATAGGATTGCCAACGGCCGTATGCACGAATGGAGAATCGTGGCACCTAGAACAACACACTGCGAGACAATTGCCATTGGTAGTAGTATGACTTCGACGGTCTCCAAACGGTGCTGATTGCGTACCAGTGCAATTTGCATGATGAAGACCAAATGAAGACACTCAGGTTGCCACTACAAGTTGCGCCGTCCCTGTTCAACAATCGTTTGAGCCACAGACGGCTGGATGGTCTGACGTAGAGCTTTCCAGCAGTACATACAAGGATTACTTCAATGTGCTTGGTTTGTGAGGGGACCACGCCCGGGTCTCATGTCCGAATATCCGAGTCGAGACTACTTGCGTCCCAGAGGCCGGTATTGATGGAGGCGTTGTCACTGTCAGATGTTGACATGAAACTCTCACACAAATGTGCGGTAAGCTTCGCAAGTGGTTTCTGTCACCGTTGGCAATGTGAACGGCATCGCGGTATGCACTCGCAAACAGCCAAGAAAATGGGAGTTGCAATGAGCAAGACAACCTGAGAATGAGGAAGATGAACGCCAGGGCGAAAGGCAGAGTCGACAACAAGCGCATCAAATTGACCGCTGGCCGAGCGACCCGGTCTGGCCGTCTTTGGCAGTCCATCAAATGTTTATGGAAACCAAAAGTGAGCAGCCTCGTTATCTGTCACGGACGTGACAGATCGTGATTCCGATCTCCCATATCGTGATCTGGCACCTTCCTTATCGGGTATGCGGTCTTGCACGCATGAGGTGCAACGCAGGCGAGCCCTCTTTTCTTGCTCCTTCCGTACATATTCAATGCAAAATGACCACTTCAGTTGTCTGGATATGCTGTTCGGGGCTAGGAGGGTTGTCAGCTCTGCCAAAAACGCGTTTTCGGCGGGTTCGAGATTAGGCGCCCGTGCGGATGTTCATGCAGGCGCTTGCTCTCCAAGGCTCGCGCGCGGCATAAGATGTCTGTTGCGGTGCTCGCGCTGGTGTACGTGTAGGCTCGGGACTACATATGTTGTAGCTGAAGGTAAAGAGCCTTCGCCACGAAGCCTGCGTGACTTCCAGATCTCTGTTTTGGTATCCACTGAATAAATTTGCTCTAATGACTTCGAGCCTTCAAGACGTTCAACTAGTAACATCATAGTACACATGATGTAAGTACAAGGGAGTGCACGGGACAGTCTACGATTGGCGATGTATAAGCCGTGGACAGGGTAGGTGAGAACCGTGAGGTCCGTGCGGGAAGGTGACAATGAAATATTCTGAATATGTACAGTGAGGCTTCCTACAACAACTCGGACGGTAAGCTACATTAACTGCGAGGTGTTCGACATAAAGTCCCACCGCGGTAACTGCGAGGTGTTCGACATAAAGTCCACCGCGGTAACGGCGCGGTTTGACTCGAGATGAAGAAGTAGTGCGGGTGTAAAAGTGCGAGTGCCGAGAAAATCAAACTTGATCATGATTCTTGACTCGGAATGAGCACACCACTCTGCAAAGATGAAGTCGAGTGGAACCACGAGCCTGAGAATAGGAGCAGGACATGTTCACGGGTGCACCGTGCACTACTCGCTGGTAAGTACATACGATCGCACAAGCGCGCAGAGTCGCGGGAATCAATGGCTCGAATAGTGAGGCTCAGGCTGGCGATGCGAGTGAACAAAACTATTTGAACGGGCAAGGTCGGCTCGGGCGGTCGTAGTGGCTACGGTCGCGCGGAACGAGCAAGAACGGGCTCGGAATAGACCCAAGTACTGGTGTTGGAAACACGAAAAGCTACGGTACAGGCTAGCGCAATGGCCGCAATCTACGTGCTGACATAAGCATGGGGTGGGCGCGCCCTTTAAGTTACAAAAACTCGAAGTATGGATATGGTTCATCTGGAGAGAAGGGCTGTTTCAGGTAATGCACTCAGGCTGTCACAGGTGGGTTGCGAGCATGATTAACTCGAGAGCTTCCGAGAGCAAGGAACATGAAACTCTGTATATGGAACTACTAGTAGTAACCACTGACATAATTCAGAACCGGTATTGCACATCGGAGTGGGTTGCCTGTGAACATAGCAAGCTAATAGCATACCTAAATGTACCTGAGTTATCTGTGACTGTTCCGGCTTTGTAATGCACTCAGGCTCAGGCTCGCCCTCCGGCGTAATCCACTCCTAGTCAGTAATCATACCAGGCTGTCGGCTAGCAGAATGATAGCTCCTGTTCACTGCCACTACTTCGGATGGCCGCCATACTAAACGCTGCACTGATTCCACTACTAATATATAAGTACCTAGCAGTGACTACTGACTCGTAATAGCAGTGTTATCAGTCAAGCTTCAGTCTTCAAAAGTCAAGGGTTGGCATACCTATCTGCATTCTAGTCTGTTCCTCCGGCTAAATGCTGCATAACATCGCAGTCCTGGGGCAGGCTCTGACGTGCGCCTGCATGTCGCGCGAGCCTTGGAGAGCAAGCGCCTGCATGAACATCCGCACGGGCGCCTAATCTCGAACCCGCCGAAAACGCGTTTTTGGCAGAGCTGACAACCCTCCTAGCCCCGAACAGCATATCCAGACAACTGAAGTGGTCATTTTGCATTGAATATGTACGGAAGGAGCAAGAAAAGAGGGCTCGCCTGCGTTGCACCTCATGCGTGCAAGACCGCATACCCGATAGGGAAGGTGCCAGATCACGATATGGGAGATCGGAATCACGATCTGTCACGTCCGTGACAGATAACGAGGCTGCTCACTTTTGGTTTCCATAAATGTTCGATGCGCCCTAGCGATCATATCAAGGCTGTGCGTTCTGCCGTCAGGCCGTGCGGTGTCAAGTAGAGGGGCGGGACGTGTTTCGCAGCGAGGCATTCCTCTTCGTCTCTTCCTCTTCATTCGCCTTTGCCTCTTTTTCTTACAGATTTTCTACATTTTATCGTAATGGCCCAACAGTTCGACAGTCGTCTTGACATGCGGGTACCGGGTGCCCATGCTCGTCGCGGAGCAAAATTCGCGCGCTCACTGAGCGCATCACCCACGTCGGGGACGGTGGGCGTCGAGACGTCGGTTCCCAGCATCACCGCTCGCTCGCACGGGGACGAGCTCACAAAGGGGGAGAAGGCGGGTGTGGTCGTGTGTGTAATTCTATTCTTTGCCATCCTCGGTGAGTACTTTCGACGTGCTTCTTGATAGACAACCTGAGATGGATCGTCCTTCGTGATAGGCCTCGTTGCATGGAGGGTAGGCAAGTGGCGCCGCCGGAAGGCCCTCATGAAGGCAGCGTCCGCCCATGTCAACGTCTCGTTTGCTGACCAGAAGCACGGCGAGAAGACGGCCTTCTACATCGACTTCGACAAGGTCGGCCAGCAGATGGAGAAGCCGCCGATGAAGGTGACCATGCCCACCACGCCCGCTGCGAGCATGAAGCGGACGTCGACAAAGGGACCGTGGACGCACATCATCCCCGGTGCGCTGCCCTCAGGAAAGAACAACTACCTTTTCGCCCAGATCTCGGCACGCCCACGTGATGAACCATTCAGCGATTCTCCTCCGCCCTCGTACGTCGCAGCAAGTAGTGCGAAACGTGTGGGTCCGCCTACACTCGCCATTCCTCCCAGGCCAGACTCTGCCAACGCCGTGGTTCCGAGCCCCCGCTCATCCTCGTTCGGACCAGACTCCCCTCTGTACAAAACGCCCGGCAAGGACTTGAAACACAAGTCTTTCCTCGGCAGCAAGCCCCTGCCGCGCGTCATGTTTGTGCAGAGCACCTTCAAGCCTTCCCTCGCGGATGAGCTTCCCATCAAGGTCGGCGAGAAGCTCAAGATGCTGGAGGAGTACGAGGACGAGTGGTGCCTTGTCCAGCGCATTGGGGGCGACATGCAGAAGGGTGTCGTCCCGCGCTTCTGCCTCCGCGAGCAGTCATGAGCATACCTCCCCGTCACACCCGGACCTGCATGTTTGTAACGACCGATCACGAAGCCCCGCGACGCCATACGACGCATCGACGCCCCACCGCATTGTGCATTGCGACAGTTCTACCTTAACTGGCCATTCTTTTGTACTCCCTGCCTTGACTTTATATTTATCGTACTAGTCTTTCGTGAGTTCTCCGTTTGTATCTGAGTCTTCCTGACGCTGATCGCAACCTGCTTGCCAGGTCGCACTTGCCGTGACATTACGACTATTTATAGTGCTTTGTTCTTCGTTAGTGCGGTGACTGTCCTCTCGCTTGCGTACCTGCCAGTCAGAGTCCATCCGCTCCTTTTGTAACTTATTGTCACGGACAGTGCTACGATGAACAACCCTGGACAATATACTCTATATGGCTGCGGGTCGAAGTGCTCGCCCGCCAGACAATATCGCCGTTCAGTGTTACGAGTCTCATGTCCGTCGAATGCATCTCAATGGCTGTGGTCTTCAACATTCTTCATTCCTATCCAATGCGTTCATGAAACGGAATCCTATGCTTTACATGCATGCACTATATGGCGGTGGGTATGTAAGGTAAGGTACACGAAGTCGCAGATAGCTACAACATAAAGCTACAATGCGACGAGGGGTTGGGGGGGAATGCGGTCCGTTTGGCTAAGCTTATGTATGACATGACAATGGTATCGCGACAAGACGTTATCCACTCCTGGATATTGATGGATATAGCTACAGAAAAGAGTGTGGGCGAGACAGATCATGTTGACAGAGTACGAGAAATTTATGCTACTTCGAGTGCTACGATGCTTTATGTCAGCCTTTCCCCAATGCTCTAGACCGAACCAAGACTCACCATGCTACAGTGCAAAATACAAGCCAGTGCTGGGTGTGCCCGATGACATGATTCACAGCTTGGGAGACAGCGTTCCGCGGCCCCTTCCGCCCTCGGCAGTCTGAAAGTCGCCCTTCTCTGAGTCGACCTCTCTCAGAGCCACACTGGCCAGCCCCATCCTCGGTGAGCTCAGCGCGTGGTCTGAAAGCCCTGTGAGCCCGAGGCCAAGGCCCACAGAGGATGGAGACAGGGCCTTCTCCCGCTCCCTCGGCTCCTCCATCGCATCCCGCCTCTCCCTTTCCGGAGCCCTCCCGCGCTCGCCCAGGAGGGGGTCCTCGAGTCTCCGCCGGTGCCCACGAGCATCATGATAGGAACGGAACGTGCGGATAATCATTGCGAAACAAAGAAGTCCGAGGGCGAACACCGCTGTGATAGCCGTGCGTACGCCGATGGCCTGTGTGCGGGTCAAGGGAGCGGGGGGAGTCTGGTCTGACGCCGCGCCGGTTCGCCAGACGAAGGAGAGGATGGACACGCAGAAAGCAATCATGGACCATGCTAGCCAGATAGCAGGCGTCGCGAGCAAGACCCAGATGTTCCACAGGATGGAGGTCTTGGATCTCTGCGCTTCCTGTAAGATAAATTCGTATCGCAGCCTGCTGAATGCAGTACGCAAACGTACCTCAGCCCAGCGGGATGCTCTGTCCATGGTACGCATCGTTCCAAACTGTACGATGAAGACACATCCATAGATGAGACTCATGAGCGCGAAGATCAGGCCAAACAGCGCGGCTGAGCGTGTCAGTGGGTCGTCGTCCGCGTCGTTCACTTGAAACATCGTCAAGATCGCCCTGTATCAACAAGATTGCACAAATGTGAGTGGGTTATAGTCACTATTTGCACACGGAAGAAAAGGGAAGAGCGGACCTCTTGCGAGGGGGTGCGGAGATGATCAATACGCACGTGCACAGAAGCGCAGACACCAAATTGAGGGTCTTCCACTCGCGGAGGAGAGAGTCCACGAACTGCTCCCATGAGTGTTTGAAGCGCACCAGCGCTGGTGAGACCGTTTCTGGGTTCCAGTCTTCGGGGAAGGGCAGGAGCACCGTGTGCGTATGAGGCACGGAGCGGCCCCGCGACGCAGATTGATACAAAGTAGGAATGTGAAACGCGTTCGAGATCGACGCGTCGATCATGCGCCGAACGTCGGGTTTGCTGACCTCCGCATCTTCGAACACTCGAGCGACGCGCGACCAGTACAACGCAGGCAGCCCTAGTAGCAAGATGAGGTATGCCTGACGAGGAAGGCTGTCGCAAAGGAAGATTTGTGTATCGCTGGCGAGCGTGAACCAGCCGCTGTCCGACTCAGCCGACTTGTCTCCAGCCTTTGCACTCGCTGGTAAGGGAAGACACCCGAAGGTTCGAGCGTTAGAATTGCTGTCTTCGTCTTCGTTATCCTTCCGTGCACTGGCGCATCTGCTACCTCTGTTGAAGGCGCTCAGACGGAATGGATCCACAGGAATGAAGGGTTCCTCGCGAGTGTGGTGCCGATGCAGTGCCCATCCGAGACGACGAAGAGGCGATGCAGCTCTGGATTGGGACGGGGATCGAGAGGTCGGTGTTTGTGTTTCCTTGCCGGGCCTCGGAGAAAGGTTGCGCAGATTGTGTATACGGAGGTCAGAGGGCTGCTGCGGTGTCTGCTTGGTACCGACAGAGCCCTCTCCTGACAAGGGAGATGGGGAGCGGGTTGCCGACTGGCTGCGACGATGAGGGCGTCTCGCCGCAATAGCTGTGTACGATACAGTTATTCAAGCAACTCAGTGCATAGACTCGCTTTCGGGCGGCGACCTCCTTACCTTGCCTAATACCTTGGAGAGTAGCTGGCAGAGACGTGTGGTCGCTCTCCAAAGACTGCCTCTGCCGCGTCGTCCCAACGCCAATCGAACCGTCCGACTCGCTGGCACGCGTGTAGGGTGGGACCTGATGCCGACCTTGAGTACCGGCTGAGCCCGGCGAGTCAATAGAGGACAGTGAGCTAGACATGTCCATGCTGCGACGGACAATGCGGCTGGGCGAGCGCAGTCGTCCAAGACCGGGTGATGACTGAGTCGGTAGCGCCGACAGCTTGTCCGAGCTTGTCTGGTTTGACGAAGACGACTCAGACTCTGGTGACCGCTCAGCCCTTGCTCGTCTACAAAGTTTAAGAAAACACTACCTTGCATCTGTGCGCCCTGCGAGGTACTGGATGATGGAAACGGTACTGAGCTCTGGCCAAGCTGGTGCGTCTGGGGTTCGCTTGCAGACATGTAGTGCCAGGAACACGTCGGTCTAAGGAATGTGAATATTCGGGAGGAGGACTAGAGAGCGTAGAGAATGAGCGTGGGTGTTTCAGGCCAGCGTCGCTTTTATATGACTGCGCGCGAGTAACGCAAGTGGGCGACTCGGACAGACCCCACCGAGCAGGTTCAACAGAGGTTACTAAATTGGGAAGACGGGGTTCGGCACGTGACATCTGTCCAACTCCGGCCATTCACGCCACAACGGCGCAATGGCACTGAGAATGTAGTTCGCTTCATGGGCATCTGCATTGCAATGAACGAAGTCCATCGCATGTAATATATGACATCCTATCATGCGGTGGTCATGCCACACTATGATGGCAGTTCTTTCAGTCGCAAAAACTATCCCGTGAAAGTATAGCTGTACCGACGCCCGGCGTCGGCCACCGGGACCGGCTGCACCGCACACACAACCACAGGCTGACCGTAGGTCACATAAGCCACAGTGACAGCTAGACGTGTGAAGGAATGCAGTGACAATCTGCATACAGAGGCTATGATGGATTGATGACGGAGGCACTGTTTTTGAGACTCACTTCATTCCATGCACCGAATACTTTCCGAATTCGGACTTGCTGCCCACTAGCGGCCATTATTCCACCTAATCTTCTGCATCAAGCTTGAGCTTCCATCTTTTAGTTCAGGTGTTCTGCCGGTTCCTCGACCAATTATAACGGACAATGTCAAAAAGTCTCCAGCCTAAGCACAAAGATGAACTCACGATGTCCACCGATGTTAGGCTATTTGGGATCAATGGTTCCATACCAAGCTGTCGAATTGAACGGGGACACAGAAGGATAGCCCGAGCAGTGGCATCTCAAACATAGAGCAGGAGCCCAACCGTGGATGCACTGCCATACATGACGCGTTTGAGGTTGGCTCATCGGTGATGTGTCGATGCACCAAGCAGCCGCCGTCGCGACATTGATGCCGGGGAAACGTCGCTCCGTGAAGATTACAGGGCTGACAGTGCAGGCAATTAACCGAGACAAAGACGATGCCTGTCTCGCGTCCGTCAATTAAATCGGGTTAATAAACATAGACCGCGGAATTAGAGCGGCCCTAAGGGCACCATCGTAATTGCGACGATCTTGGACTAGATGTCGAAGCTCCGGCGGTCGATTGAAGCTTCGCGGATCTTAGACGGGACCCATGCCTTCCGGACGTGCTTTGCAAATCGGCAGAAATAAAGACGTCGATGCAACGGGATCGGCGTGCACCGATCTCGTCGTAGATCGTGTCCGGAGCGATCGAGGTACCACCAAGATTCGGATCTGAGCAAGGATGCGGCGTAGACTTCAGGTGAGTCCTTCCTGGGCATAAAACAAAATGGATCTCACTGTTCGTTTTGTAAGTAAATGGTGCTTGGAATGTCATATCATGACTCGGAGCTGGCAGGGGCGGCAGGCAGGTTACTAATGGTACCTGTTCAACGTTTGAGTAGTACTATATGTCATGTCCCTAGACAGAAAGCACCTACCATGATTGGCAGTACATCGCACGTAGTATGCCTATAGTCCGCACTCACCCGCGCAGAGCTCGGCAGCTTGAGTTGGTCCCGGGTCAGCATTTACGCCCTAGTAGTACATGGGAAAGCTAGTATCCCAGGTTACCGGACCAAATGACGATAAGTACTCATGTGCGACATGGAGGATACCCATGTTGCCTTCGTATATGTCTGGAAATCAAGATGGGATGAGAGCATTGTCAATGTTCGTGCCAAGTTCGTGCAATACTGCGAGTGCAAATCAGATTCTTACCGTCTTCCCGCCTCCTGTTGGCCACGTGATGCTGCGCGACGCGTCGGTGGCTAACCGGACAATGACGGACCGCCGCAGCGGATCGTCCGCGACCCGCGACCGCTGCGGCTGCTTGCAATTGCCTACCACCATGTCCGAGTCTCAATCCAAGACAGCGATCAACATCATATCCGGGAAGCCTCCGTTGGACGAGAGTTATTACAACCCGGATGACGAGGAGCTCACCTTCTACAAGTCGCAAACCGGGATCGCTGATGACCAGGCCCTGAAGGACCATATCACCAGGATCCAGACGGACGCGTATGAGACGGTATGCATGTATTGGTGTCACCGAATAATGCTAGTCATACTGTGAATTGGGGCAGGTATATCCGTACCCGTGCATTCGTCGATTTGCCTTCATGAGGTATGCGCGCCGAAAAACTAATATCAGTGCGTGTCGCCCAATTCACGTACGCGCTCTGCAGGCTCAAAATATCGCGTCTGCCGGCCTACCCGAAGCTGTTGCGTCTCGGGAAGGAGCGCGAAGGAGCTATATTCTTGGACATCGGATGCTGCTGTACGTTTGCATTGCCTATCTCCAGCATGTCTATATGTGCATCACGGCGTCTTAGTCGGAAACGATGTTAGGAAAGCTATTGCCGATGGCTATCCAAGGGAGAACTGCATTGCGTCAGACTTGGAATCAGGCGAGTACAGGATTCTGCTTCTGCTCATACAAAAATATCTTCATCTCCGCTCGCAAGATTTCTGGAAGCTCGGACATCGTCTCTTCAACACTGACCCAGAGACATTCCCGGTCCCTTTCATCCCCGGCGACGCCTTTGACCCTAACTTTATACAGTCTGAACCGCCCTTCTATTCGCTTCTCGAGTCACCGGCACCGCAGCTGTCTCGGCTCACAACTCTGACACCGCTACTCGGGCGTGTCTCCGCCATCCACGCGTCTTCGCTCTTCCATCTCTTCGACGAAGCAAAGCAGCTTCAGCTGGCGCGCGCTCTCGCAGGGCTTCTCTCACCACAACCCGGTTCACTCGTCTTCGGCATGCATGGCGGGCGCCAGGAGAAGGGCTTCGAAACTGAACAGGGTGTCCCGGGCCAGACCGGAACGTACATGTTCTGCCACTGTCCGGATAGCTGGACGGAGCTCTGGGACGGTGTGGTTTTCGAGAAGGGCACTGTGCGGGTAGAGGCGGAGCTGAAGCAGATAGAGAGAAGAGACATTAAGGCGGAACCGGGCACGAAATTTTACGCGCTCCTGTGGTCCGTGACGAGGGTGTAGAATATGGGATGAGCGGCGTGTAAGATTGGCCGGCTTGCGTACAAGCGGATGTGCCGCCAGACGAACCACTATGAATAGCCTGCACAGGTGTATATTTAGAGTTTGGCTGTACCTCGGCAAGGAAAGAAGCTCGCTCATGGAGCAGTTATGGTGTACTATCAATGCTCGACTTGTATTGATTAACGTGCCTCGTCCCCTGCCCCCAGTTCTATTCAAAGCATCACACTGACATTATGTATCAGGGACCGGTGAGTACTTTCTTAGGCTTGTGATGCCAGCCAGTTGACGGTCAAGTTTTATATCCGAGCCGAACGTTAATGCCAGCTAAGTAGTAGTAGTAGTATAGCTTATCCACAGCAGAGAAGGAAGAAGTGTGATCCAATGATGTTGTACTTAGATGATACGAGAATATACCTGAGCGCGCGCCCCACAGATATAGAAGAAATGGGCGACTCCGACTTGCAATGCCCGTTGACATACGCAGTGTTGCTGGCCCGGAATATAAGTGTGCTCTCAGCGATAGAAATTTCATACTCGAGGTGAACGCTTTCGCCGATGACTCGCTAAGACTCGGAGGCCCATCTGATTACTGCGACGCTCGGACGCAAGCTTCACGGGTCAAAATAGGTCGTTAGGTCGCTATCGGGACGCTCCGCCGCTGTTAGCGTACAAACGACTTCTGGCATGTCTGTTCCGACACTGTCAATGACACGCTAAGTCGCCGCCCCTCTCGGGCCCATGGCAAGTCGCTTACTAAGGAGAGGCGCAAGCTAAGTATGCGACGTTATCATGATTGAAATTAGCGAGCTGTTCATTAATACCGGGGCTTGGAAGACGGTATCCTGCGATCGAAGATGCTACATTGCTGTATAGCCGTAGACTTGCGGTGAACTACAGTCGCGATACTAACACCGCTGAGCCTAAATGGTTAGCCGTTCTGTGGCCGCGTCGTACATGTTCCCGTGACCGTCTCCAGATCTGATCGGGTCAATACACGCAACGCTCAAAAATCAATTTCAAATGCGTACAGATTCCTCAGTGCGTGTGACTTCTGTCAGACCTGGCTATTTACCAAACAGACATACTGGCCTACATCTCTACTATCCCCGTCGTGGCTCGAGCTTCACTGACAGTGCTAATGCAACGTGAAAGCAGATCGGTGACTCAGAGCTCAGGTTGCGCACTGGGAGCCTGAGACCCATCGGCATGCTTCGAAGGTCCTGACATCTGGACGTTGCGCGTCGCGCGAGCGCGCTGAGGCGGTAGCTGTGTACATTCACGATTCCTGGGCGGTACGTACCCGCGAGCACATGGTAGGTGCTGACCCTGATAAGCAGACCTCTCTCACGTCTATGCTTCTGGCCTTCGGACCTTCGATGCGCAGTCCTCCTCAGGACCTCCTGAAATCATTGTCTCCGATTTGAAAAATGAAGAGTGGCATAGCAGGTATGTCCGATGCTACTCCACCATTTCTCGACGTATTGCATCTAAGTCAAGTTTCAACAGGCTCAAGCATCGATTTCGCATTCGAGTCAACTTATCTGAGTCCGGGCACCGCTTTCGCTTGTAATTGGAATTTGTATCCTGCTCTTTCTTGTAGAAGGTTCCTGAAAGTTCCGAGACGACCGATGTTCCGTGTCACAACTCCCACAAGTGCTCTTACGGACGTGCCTTTCCTCGATCATCCGAGTCTGATCATCTGCTCTAGCACGCTGGCATCTCTACCCATTGATATGAGAGTGGTATGGTCCATGCTCTGCGCTTATGAAAAAACCTCATGCACTGTCATTTGAAAGGTGTCGCCATCACTCCATACTTGCACGATGTAACGGGCCGGAGATGGCGTTCTGAGCGGGCGCCATCTAGTTCACAGTGTACCGCATTGCACAGCAGAAGGCGAGTCAAGATACCTGCGACCATGACTTTCAGGTCCAAGTCCGCCACGTTGCTGCTAATTGTACGTAGTAGGGGCCGTCGCGTGGTAGGAATGCCGTTGACTGTAGGCTGAACGTGTTCACAACTCCACAACACAGATTCAGATCCACCAATTGCGATAGGGAACACGGTGGCGAGACGGCGACAACCTACAGGTAACAGCGTGGCTGTTGATACACTAGTGACCGCCCCGTACATTTGACAACGACTTCCGACCGCAACGGAACGAACAACAGAAGTTATTGGTTGTAACCGCATTGAATTGAGCGCCCGCATACCGTGCAGAGTTCATATATCATACGTAATCGCTTCTGGTTGCTGAGTGGGGTGTAACGTTGGTGCATAGCTTTTCGTATCGCATGGCGACTAGCTGACGCGCGCCACTTAGTTCTCACTCGGAGCCCTTCATGTGGATGTCCAAGATGTTGGGCAGAGAGGAATTGGAATCAGGGATTAACATGAGTTCTTTGTGCGACGTTGTTCGACTTCATTCTCAAAATAACACCCGCAGGAGTTCAAATTAGGAAGATTTCATTCTGGGGTCAACTTCCGCGGGCATCGGTACCATTTGCCGACCTATGGCTCGCCGCCGTGTCTGTGGTTACCCCATCGGACGTTCTACCGCTACTGTTTCCCCGTGCCATCCGATTGGATTTGACAGGATCATGCCGAAGCAAGATATGTCTATGAAGCAGAGGCCACGAAGCTACTAGTGGTGTCAGAGCGCGTAAAGGTCTGCTTGCTGTTATTCGCCAACGTATTCAAAAAGCGCTGAAAGGCCGTCTTTAGGACGAGAAGTTGGCTACCGAGGCTAGTTGAAATGATTACCCTTGCACGCAGCAGCTCGTGGTCATGTTTGCTGCTCGGCACCTCAATTCAGCCCCCCCATACACCGTTGTGACGGATACATGAGTTCCGTCCCTCGCATGAAGCGTTAGCGCAAGCTGCGCAACGACACAATGTCGTGCTGAATTTGTCACGGTGTTTCAAACTGCAGGAAGGTGAGCAGTGGTGTTCTGTGTGCGCTTATCTTGCACCTTGCCGGTATATAAGCTGACCCCTACATTGTGTCTTGCTAGGCCTCGTACATCCTGTCCCATGATGTCTAGACTCCTATCATTCGTGCTCACTGCCGTGTTCGCCTCTTGCCTGACGGCTGCTGCCCCGGCCGCCATATCAGCGTCTGGGTCAAGCGTAGCGTCTGCCGCGGAGCCTAGCGAGACCGTCGCTCTTGCTAGTGACAACCCCAACGGTATCCTGTGGAACACTACGACGGACACCAACCCTCAGCCCATACGCGGACAGCTCGGTGGGACCATCTTGGCCCAGCAGAATGTCCCGCTTCAGCAGCAGAACCCAGATCTCCTCGCGCCGCCTACTACGGACCAGAACACGATGTATGTTACACTTACATAGAGCCTTCGCCTACTAACAGCCCCCTAGTCCCAACGTGAAATGGCCATTCAGTCTGAGTCCAACGCGTCTGAACACTGGCGGTTTTGCTCGTCAACAGAACAGTACGTATCTCAGCACGGTCACGGTCGTATTGTTTTCCACTGCTAAGGTCGTGGTCTCCAATAGTCAATCAAATGCCCGTAGCCACATGTGCGTTGGTAATTCGTTATACACCAGATGTTTGCTGAGACATTCACAGCTATGGCTGGTGTCGACATGCGCTTGGAACCCGGAGCTATTCGGTAAGCGGCAAGAATGCGTGTTTGCTGAATTACATAAGCTTAGCTGCACCATCACAGCGAGCTGCATTGGCATAAGACGTCCGAGGCGAGTCACTACTTACAATCCAAGACGATGTGTGACTAACCCATATTGCAGTGGGCGTATGTACTGAGTGTTAGCTGGCTACCGCAATACTTTGGAGTCAGATATACTGACGCGCTTTCTGTTTAGGGCTACACACAAGTCTCAGCGGTAGACCAAGATGGACGCAACTTCGTGGGCACCGTGGTACGAGCATTGCGTTCAGCGGTCTTGCTTCCCTGACCTCGGTTCAGGGACCTGGCGACTTATGGTACTTCCCGCCGGGTATTCCTCACAGCCTTCAGGCGACGAATCAGACGGAAGGCGGATCCGAGTTTCTCCTCGTATGTCCGCTCTCCTTCAAGTGCGTTATCGACTGGGGTTCACTCCGTAGCAGATCTTCGACAATGGTGACTTCAGTGACGGCTCTACATTCCTTGTGAGTCGTTGTTTAGTGCTGATCTTTTGCATCGCGCCTAACAGCCTCCTACAGCTGACAGACTGGCTGGCGCACACGCCGAAGGAGGTCATAGCCAAAAACTTCGGAACGAGTTTGGCGGCTTGGAACGATATTCCCGGCGAGCAACTATACATCTTCCCCGGTGGTGAGTTGATGCGCTTGTGCCAAAACGTCATCACTCACGTTGGTAATCAGAATCTCCGTCGCCGGATGCAACGGCACCTGAGGACCCTCAAGGACAAGTGCCAAACCCGTACATCTACAAGCTGTCCCAAACCAATGCAACACAGCTCGCTGGAGGCGCTCTCAAGATCGCCGACTCGCGGAACTTTACTGTGTCTACTACAATTGCCCTTGCCGAAGTTTGGGTCGAGCCCGGAGGAATGAGGTCCGTGAAACACACTCCTTTCCTGTTCTTGATAATCTGACCCCGCGTCTTCGTATTAGGGAGTTGCACGTGAGTTTGCGCACAACTCAAAGTAGACTAAGTATTGACTCCTGAGGCACCCATAGTGGCATCCAACGGAAGACGAGTGGACCTATTACATGTTTGTGGTCTTCATTAAACATTACATTGCTTGAGCTAACTTATGATCAGATCGGGGTCTGCTCGTGTGACGGAGTTCGCCTCGAGTTCGACCGCTCAGACTTTCAACTACGTGGTAAGTCTACTATTCTCCAAGTGGGCCATATTTCTTAGGTGGATGTGACAGGCCGGTGATATCGGATTTGTTCCCGCGTCCTATGGTCAGTCCTCTCTACGGCCACTTCAGCACTCGTCGTTTGACCATTGACGTGTCTCATAGGTCATTACGTGGAGAACATCGGCAATGACACCCTCCATTACCTAGAGATCTTCAACAACAGTATGTCATCTGTCATCTAACGTAACTTCAGATCTAACGCAGACGGCACAGATCTCGTGGTGGACGTGAGCTTGAACCAGGTCAGGCCCGTTATTTACACCATCACCGATTGTAGACTGACCTTTCCGCAGTGGCTTGCGCTCACGCCGCCTGCGCTCGTCAAGGAGCATCTCCAGATATCCGATGAGACGATCGCGCATCTCAGCAAGATCAAGCCGTACGTCGTTGGAGCCACCGAGGTGTGATGGCAATGCCAGGGTCAATTCTCTTCGTAAACGTATATGATGTTGTTGGTAGTATGTACGTGTATTCACGATTTATAACGGAACTCATGCAATGTAATGAAGATGTCTACTTGAATGAGAAGCTAGGGCGACCTACGTGTCATGTTCCTTCATAGTATTAACAGTGCGATTGCTACATCGCTTTCGCGCGAGGCCACGCTGAGAGTAGCAAGGTAGTGGAGGTGCTCCAGAGCTTCCACTGCGTGATAGGTGAACATGATTGCTCTACGCGATCTTGCCAGGACGCGACGACCACAAAGTTACATTATCCCTTAAGGACTGAATATCTAAGCTTAGGACATAACATAAGTGGTGGTCATACTGGGCGCAACTATTGCCAGTCACTACACAACAACGGAATATCGTAGCAACATCGCAAAGTCCTTGAAGGACGTCCAATCACCGGGCGTAAGGATGGTAGTTGTGCTGACCGCGCTGGCCGGCGCGTTGCGGGCCTACACCCGCAGGTCCTCCGGGGCCTCCGGGACCGTTGCGTGGGCCACGAGGGACGTTCGGGCCCATGCTTCCTCCAGGGCTCATCGCACCGGGTCCGCCCATACCTGCGCCGCCGCGGCCCATACCCATGCCAGGACTCATACCGCCACCCATGCCCATGCCCATGCCAGGCATCATGCGGCCACCGCTCATCCCACCGCCGAACCTCCGCCCATGCCGCCCATCATGTTCATGCCTCCTGCCATCATGGGGTTCATGCCCATCTGCTGCATCATACGTGTATAGCTGGGCAAGCTGTGTGGGGTCGAAGGGTGCGTTGCCACCTGCGCTCGCCGCGGCCGGGGCGCCGGCGAAGCCGCCGCCCTGTGCGCCGTAGTTTCCGCCGCGCCGTAGCCGCTTTGACCACCTTGCCCACCGCTCTGCCCTGCCTGCCCGCCCTCTGAGAATTCTCGCGTTGTGAGCGTGGCTGAGCGAGTTTGACGTCGATCTATACGTGAGGCTGATGAGCAGGAGGCTACGCGAAACCTGCACGAGCGAAACCAC